>NC_069500.1:677996491-678281491 GCF_027579735.1 Bombina bombina | reverse complement strand
TTCCAGCTTCTTTATTTTTTTTTATTCTGATAATGTTTCTGCATTATTGCAATCTAGTGCCAGCCTTACACTGGCTGTAATCAGGAGCAGTTGTCCACAAGAGATCTATAGGTGTGTGACTGAAGACACTTGCTATGTTGTTCTACACAGTCTGTGTATCTTCAAAGAATCATAAGGGCAGTGTGATGCTGATTCCAGTTACCATAATCACAATCAAACAGATGCATAGTTATCCCAACCATACCTGAGCACTCTTTGGAGCTGCCTCTATTAATTTAAGATATGTACTAAAGAGGGTGCTGAATTATTTGGCTGTAATTTTACCAGGTACTTGGCATCAAAATTGTATTTCTCTGCTGAATTTCTTTCCTGTTCTCCCAGTTGTCTTGGCAATTAGAGTTTTTGGCCTGCTTCTCCTGGATGACATTTGGGCTTTGACTAATTGTCTGTAGCCTGGCTTTCTAATTTGGTGCTGTTGTTTCCAGAGCTACTCTTTTGCTTTTGTGCCTTTATACATTATCAGGGCTAGTCATTTATGGTATTGTTAGAAGTAATTGTCTGCACTTCCCTGTGACTGGGTTCCAAATTCAAATGAAATAAGTGTCATCTTCCTTAGAATTAGCTGGTTCATCTGTGGTCTAAGAACTATTTTGAGAGAAAAGAAGTAGTACAAGAGTAACTTTATAATATAAGGTGTTGGATGCCCTATCTGCCAAAATGAATAGCAGTGCAAGATATGTTACTTAAGAATATCGATACAATTAGGAATTGTCTAGAGCTCAGACATGGCTATTTAACATACATTTTCCTGAAGAGTATGGTGGATGATCTATTTTCACACCACTTCTACTTTGTAGATAATATAACTTAGGCCAGTGTTTATCAACCACGGTTCTCAAGTACCCCCAACAGGACAGATTTTCATTATAGCTGAACTAGAGCACAGGTGAAATAATCAGCTGATGGGTGAGAGCAGCTTAGTAACCATGGTTACTGATGAGCTGATTATTTCACTTGTGCTCTAGTTCATCTATAATGAAAACCTCTCCTGTTTTCTCCTATTTGAGGACCGTGGTTGAGAAACACTGCCTTTGGCCATTGTCACAACATTTTATTTTATTTTTATTTTCTTTATTTTTGAGAGACATAAGAAAATCAGAAATACTTCCCCACGTTGTTACAGGACAAATGCTCCAAGACAGGGCACATCTGGACCCTTTCACATAGCGCATTACCAGTATTCCTGTAAAGGGTTTTGTATACCTAAAGGCCTTGCAGGCAGGACATCTATGTTGAAGCATTGGTCCATGATTTTAGAGTATTTTGCTGTTTGTATTCTCACATATTTTATTGCCACTAGTGTGTGTCCTGATACAATTTTCACTTTTGTGCTTCTCTGTCTATTGCTGGTTGTAATTTTTACTTGTCACTTACTTGTCAGACTTGTCACTTACTTGTCAGACTTGTCACTTAGTTGTCAGCTTGTCTACATTTTGGAAATCCCTAACTTATCTGTTGTTAACGCAGCTTGCTTCCTGGCTGTTAATATACTTTCAATCCAAAATTATTCCACAGCACCAAGAGTATTATCACAGCCTTTATTGGAACATTAGGGTCAAAGGATATCACAGTCGACGTTTTGGGTTAATTCCCCTTAATCATGCCATACAGATACACCTGTATCAGTGCTTTAAATACACAATTATGTACCAAAAATGACAAACCAATTATCAAACCATACATCACCTATAATATTAATACCATCTTTACATAGTGACACCTAGTGGTCAACAAATAAAATACAGTTTTCATTAGGTTACATATTAAAATAACAATGCTCTATACAACAGAATGTATCAACATTATATCAGAAAGCTGAGATGCACTCAACTACATACACCTATAGTCATTTATTGCAAAAATACTGTTATGTCTCTTTCTTTATGTAGACCCTTAGGAATCATAATGTCCAATTTACTTTATTGCGCTTCACAGATATTGCTCTTTTTACAAATTGAAGGTTTGTGGAACACTGCGTCGAGCAAGTCTATTGGTGCCATTTTTCCAACAAATATACACATATAAACACAAATGCACACGAATACACATATATAAACACCTATATATACAAACACCACCAGCAAAAAGATAATGACTCACTGAAGGCTCAGATAATGGTTAGCATTTGTTAGCAATAAAGTATTTTTTAATCAGGGTATGTACATAGTTGTATTTTTTATAGAGCTAATGCTATTGCACACTCAATAGACTACAGTATAGTGTAAATATAACTTTTATATGCACTGGGAAAATAAACAATTAGTGTGACTCACTTTATTGCTATATTTACTTTATTGTGGTGGTGTGGAGCCAAACCTGTATGTAGTTTAGTGCATTTTCAGCTTTCTGATTTAATGTTGATACATTCTGTTGTATAGAGCAATGTTATTTTAATATGTAACCTAATGAAAACTGTATTTTATTTGTTGACCACTAGGTGTCACTATGTAAAGATGGTATTAGTATTATAGGTGATATATGGTTTGGTAATGGTTTGTAATTGTTGGTAAATTAATGTGTATTTAAAGCACTAATACAGGTGTATCTGTATGGCATGATTAAGGGGAATTACCCCGAAACGTCGCCTGTGATATCCTATGACCCTTATGTTCCAATAAAGGCTGTGATAATACTCTTGGTGCTGTGGAATAATTTTGGATTGGAATACTTTGGGGTGCCTGCAGTAACCCTACTCCATTGTGCACAAGAGAAAGTGTTGAGGTCCTGTGTCTATTGGTGACTTTATCTGTCAATAAACTTTCTTCAGTGACCTTTTGCATGAAGTTGACCTCAGTTTCCACTTTTGTTTTCACATTAATAAATACCTGACAGAGGATTCTTGTTTAATATTTCCCATCCCATGACATTCTACAGAGATGTTTTGATATCATAAGTACCCATTCCAAAAAAAATAATAAAAAAATAAAATCTAATTGTAAGAGTCTGAATCAAAGAAGACACAAAAGGACTGTCATCGCCAATTCAGCCAGGTTTTGCTAACTTCAAAGTCATCTCTCACACTACTCTAGCCAGATTTCCTATTAATTATTTTATTATTTTGTTACTGTGACAGACCGAGGTAAGGAATGTTGTACCAAGAGCAAGGTCACATTGGTCACATTACTGTTTGATGTATTTCTCATCAGCTGGGTTTAAAAGGAACTCTAATATTGCAATGTATGAAAGTTTTTTAAAGAGGTAATTGTAGTTTTGGAAACATCTAAGGGAGCATTCAATAAATGTCTCTTTCATTAGCTTCAAAACATTTTAAAGGTGAAGTAGAAAATACCATGCATTGTATAAAAGAAAAATAGCTTTTAAGTTTTGTGAGATTTGATTGAACAGTTTCTTGGCTGATATTTTCCAAGTTGTATGGTAATTACATAAAATTAAATCTTTTATTGTTTACTTGAAGGTTAGCCCAGTTAATCATGGAATTCTATCAAAGGTTTTAAATTTAAAACATTTCTTGTGGTTTCCAGATTTAAATAATATTGCTCTGTTTTGTTGTATACACATTTTAAATGAGATCTGTAATGACACTAGTACTTTTTTTAACTCCATGGAAAAAAAGATAGATTTTGTAAACTGGGCTATAAAAGGAGAGAAAATATTTGTGGGAACTGCCATTCATTTTTCCAAATTCATGAAATATGTGTCTATTTTAAACAACATCTGGCATGCCATCGTTTTAATGAAATGTTTAAATAACGCCTCAATTATCGCAATAATTTGTTTCTGAGATGTATATAGATAAGAATTCAAACAATGGGCTATCATATTAAATAAATAAATCTGCAACATAATCCTCAACAATATAATTTATGATTGCAGAATTGTATTACTATAAATTACATGTAGATGGCTCAACATCTGTAAACCTATAATCTTTTGATTTTCAAAGCAGTAATAAATTCAATTATCCAAACATCTTTGAATTCATTGTTTTAAGCATCTAATTATACAAATTAGATAGATTACCTAAAAATCTAATCAAACTTTTATGTTCCCTTCCCTGAGGTAATATTCTCATTAGCAGAGCTGGTATCTCTGGATTACCCATCTATGGATATTGTGATAGCTTGTCACATTGCTGATGGTTATTGTAATACAGTTATAACTGCAATGTAAATAATTGCATTTTTTTTATGTGGGGAGAATTCAGACATTAAATATTTTAAGATAATAAAATAATTTGCTATTAAAATATTTAAACTGCTTTAACCAGTAGCAGTTTTAGGGAGGTGCTGGAGATTGTTGAACCAATATGTCACAGCAAGAAATGAAAGAGCAAATATGATCTATAATGAACCTATCATCTAATGAATAGGATCATCATCAAGAGACTAGCAAGGGTTTTGGCTTTTCTCGAATGATGTGAGGGGGTTAGGATGTGTGGAACTCAGAATGCAGGAACAGACACACAGAACTAAGAAAGTATTTTTGAAATCTTTACTGATTTATAAACAAAAGAACAATTGGTACTTCAAATTGAAGATCACAGAAACAGCAAATTTGAACATAGGCCTAAAGCAGAATACTTAAGTCCAATACAAAGTTCAGAATTTTAAGTAGTTTTCCAAATAGACAGGGATGCTTGCATTGAACAGTAAAGGGTGAGGTTGACACAGAATATACCTGATAGATGCAGCTGGTTTAAAGAAGGCTATAACTGGTAAGGTAGACACAGGTTTCTCAACAGGCACAGGATACCCAGCGGGTACTGTTGGTGAGACTGTCACGGGATACCAGATGGTACATCAGGCACAGCTGGTTTGAATAGTGCTGTCACTAGAATGGTAAGCACAGGTTTCTCAGCAGGCACAGGATATCCACTGGGTACTTTTGGTGAGACTTTTACGGGATACTAGATAGGTGCAGCCTGAGAAACAAGGTGTGCATACACCAGTATCAGGTTATTCTGCTTGGCTTTCAGGAACCAGGTGAGCATACGTAGGTGCATGGTAAGTATGCTTGGTTTCTTGAGCAAGGTGAGCATACACAGGTATCAGGCAAGTATGAGCGGTGTCAGGAGCAAAGTGAGCATACACAGGTACAAGGTAAGTAAGCTTGGTCTCTGGAGCAAGGTGAGAATACGCAGGTATTAGGCAAGTATGTATGGTGTCTGGAGCAAGGTGAGCATATGCAGGGGCATGGTAAGTTTGGTCTCAGGAACAAGGTGAGCATACACAGGTATCAGGTTAGTATGCTTTGGACTCAGGAGCAAGGTGAGCATACACAGGTATCAGGTAAGTATTCTTTGGACTCATGAGCCAGGAACAAGGTAGGTAAGGCAATAACCCAGCCCAGAGTGATGAGCTGAGTGAGCTTTTATAGGAGCTCCCACACCTGAGTTCTTCAGGTGGGAGTTCCAATAATTAGGACATGGCCCCTTTAAATCTAGGCAGCACGCGGCCGCGCACAACAAGAGAGCTGCAGCTGAAGACAGCAGCAGGAAGGCTAGATGAAAAAGAAGCTATACTCTGCGTTTGCCGAGACCGGAGGTGCCGGCCACGAGCTACTGGTTATTCCCTGGCAAATTATGAGTTTTGACTGTTTCAGATCATGACATATGTTAACATTACAATATAATACCCCCCTAAGGTGAATGATAGGGGCGCTATCAAAAGTATTACAAAATATACACAGATAAGACACAAAAGAAAGTGTTCTTCTACAATATCTGTAGAATACTTAATTTTACTATTGCATGCAATATTGTAGCATCAATCAGCCAGCACAAACAATATTGTCACAGTAAATACAAGATATAAAAAGTATGTACTACACCACATATAGAGTCCAGGCATATGGCAGCCAAATGATAATGTGTGTCTGTGGTATAGGTAGGCTGCTCTCCTCAAGGTATCAGGCCTTCCACATCAAAGTAGTTCTAAAAAAGAGTAGAGAAGGTGCCACATAGCATAATTATGTATGAAATAACTTGAGTGATAAGCTTGATACAGTGCACTCACATTTGATGAAGCACTAAAATGTAGTGCAAACTGGGCAGCCATGTTATTTGTTGCATGTGTGTATAAATTGTAGCAAGTTCCAAATGTTTGTATCAGCCTGAAGAAACAGTATTGTATACTGAGAAATGCGTTGCTGTACTATATTTGTGTTCAATAAAACACTTGATTTTAAGTTACTTGCTACCAATCGTATCTTTTGGCAATATCCCTTCTATACCTGATGGTTTGAGCCAGAAAGGTGGATTCCCTAGGGCTATTACACACTACCTGCCTTATAGGGGAGAGAGACCACAGACATCTGTTCCTGGTGAGCCAAGAGGAGAGTTTTACTGGACAACTCTGAGAATACGGCCTGCCCAGTTTGCACTACATTTTAGTGCTTCATCAAATTTGAGTGTTCTGTATCAAGCTTATCACTCAAGTTATTTCATACAGAATTATGCTATGTGGCGCCTTCTCTGCTCTTTTTTAGAACATATGTTAACATATTTGTATGGAATTTGACATTAAGGGCCAGATTACAAGTGGAGCATTTTTTTTAACTATCCTGCTCGAACGTTAAGTAAGCTTTATCATGTGTCAGGTTGTGCTCATCTTACAAGTTGAAAGTAAGCGTATTCCCCCATAGTAATCAATGGAGCAAAAAACACCCTACTCGCGCGCAAATTTGCAAATTCTCAAGTGCGCTAACCTGACATGAAAATATGAATATTCTCACATTCCAATGTTCTTCACATAGCAGAATATGTTCTATTAATTCATAAATACATATTTCTATATATATATGATTGCATTTTGCACAATTATATATTTATACCTATATATATATACAGTATATATATATATATATATATATATATATATATATAACTATATATATATATATATATATATAAATATATATATATATATATGATTATATATAGGTATAGATATATGCAGATATATTTAGGAATATCTATTTATAAATACTTAGAACATATTCCTCTATGCGCAAAACATGTGAAAGTGAAATATTTACAGTAAATACATAGTTAAAACCTTTTTTTAAATATGAATATTGCATACATATGATTTTTCATGTATGTCTTTATATGTGAAAAAGAGAAACAGAGCACAGGGGCAACCAGTAGATGCAATCTAAAATTTATAATTTATATGAGATGGAAATCAAATCCTCTCCTAGGACTTATATGAGCACTCTCCCTCCCCCCTTTGGCCAACTTGAGCAAAGTGTAGAAAACTTCAGTTTAAGTACCTTGATTGAAGATCCCATACAGTCCCACACTCCTCCGGTACAGTCGTCAGCACCAGCTTCACCAGCCGGGTAACATCCATGCACTCACGGACCGAGAGTGTCCTCGGTAGCTATGCTAGCTAATCCTCCGGCGTGAGCCCTTCCGTGCTGTATACAGGTCCGGGTACTGTGTGAGGTGACGTCACGTGTGACGCGCATTCAGGGGAGGAGACACAACAGTGCCTAGCGTTCAGCAAAGTTCGTAGCAGGACCAACAGTGGCTCAAATGCTGGTGAAAATAGAGCAAATGAAAGTAGTGGAGCCACTGTATGGATAAAATATTCTTTATTAGAAAACAAAGTTAAAACAAAAATAGAACAGCAGGAAGCATCCTTAGAAAAAACGTAGATGTAGCACAATTGCTGACATGTTTCAGCCCTCAGGCCGTATTCGTAGCATATAGTGCTGTTACAAAGGTGTGACTTAAAACAGGTAAAGTATTACCTGATTGGATATTGTTAAAACAAGAAACACCCACATAATTTCTATAAACATTAACTCATGGTTGCCTGTAATGGAGCTGGGAAAACCGGGACCTATGTAAACACATATTGCTAAAACCCTGACAAATAGACATCACTACGTTTTCAGCATACGGTATAATATTAAGAGCATAAAGCTGCATCAAAATTTACATAATAAATTGTAAATAACAATCTGCATATATGACATACCAAACATACACATTTAGCAATATTCAAATGCATGCCATAATAAAATAGGCTCATTAGACAGTATAAATAAATAAAGGCTGTTTCTTATGGTTTGGAAACATCTTAATAGAAACATATGTATAGCCATAAATAACGTAACCATCAAAAAACTGGTAACTGGTTAGACTAGTCAAATAGGATGGCATCCTATTTGACTAGTCTAACCAGTTACCAGTTTTTTGATGATGGTTACGTTAGCAATGATATGTGGCTTTAAGATGTTTTGTCTTATATTAAATACAATATAATATAAGAGTAAATCAATCCATTAAATTCTATGGGGTCTATTTATGAAGCAGCAGATGCTGCTTCCGACCCTCTCCTAAGACCGCTGCTCCTTAACTCGTCCGCCAGCAATCAGCCCGTTCGAATATGATCGGGTTGATTGACACCCCCTGCTAGCGACCGATTGGCCACGAATCTGCAGGGGGCAGTATTGCACCAGCAGTTCACATACGCATACGCTGTTGGCATTTATCGATGTGGGGCGGACATGATTAGCTATAGCGTATCATGTCTGTCCGCACCTACATAAATAGACCCCTATATATATATATATATATATATATATATATATATATATAATGTAATCCAAAAAGAGGCACGTGATCTCTGATGCCTCAGACGTCACTGTCTCAAAAACCATCATGAGTCTTTAATGGATATCCTGACATGGGCTCGGGAATACTTTGGTAAACCTTTGTCAGTCAACACTATTCACCACTGCATCCACAGATATCAAGTTAAGGCTTTACTATGTACAGCAGAAGCCATACTTCAACACTGTCCAGAACCGCCGCTGACTTCTCTGGGCTCAGTCTCATCTAAGATGGGCAGTAGCACAGTGGAATGGTGTTTTGTGGTCTGACGAATCAACATTTCAAATAGTTTTTGGGGGAAAAAACAGCCATTGTGTTCTCCGAGCCAAAGAGGAAAAGGACCATTCAAGCTGTTATCAGCATCGGGTCCAAAAGCCAGCATCTGTCATGGTATGGGGGTATGTCAGTGCCCATTGCATGGGTGACTTGCACATCTGTGAGGGCACCATTAATGCAGAAAGATATGTATATATTTTGGAGCAACATATGCTGCCATCCAGACGTCGTCTTTTCCAGGGACGTCCCTGCATTTTCCAGCAGGACAATACCAAACCCCATTCTGCCCGGTGCATGGTTGCGTAAGCAGAGAGTGCGTATTCTAGCATGGCCTGCCTGGAGTCCTGACCTGTCTACGATTGACAATGTTTGGGGCATTATGAAAATAAGGCAACGAAGGCCCGTACAGTTGCGAAGCTGAAGACATGCATAATGGAGGAATGGGGGAAAATTCTGCTTGCTAAACCAACTGGTGTCTTCAGTGCCCAAATGCTTAACACGTGTTATTAAAAGAAAAGGTGATGTTACACAGTGGTAAACAGTCAACTGTCCCAACTTTTTGGGTAAGTGTTGCAGTCATCAGATTTTTAAATGAATGTATATTTTCAAAAATACATTAAATTCACCAAGTAAAACATCAAAGAATGTGTTAATAAAGTGTTATCAATATAGTACAGGGTGAATTTTCAAATGACTCTTTCTTTCATGTAATTAGCAAGAGTCCATGAGCTAGTGACGTATGGGATATACATTCCTACCAGGAGGGGCAAAGTTTCCCAAACCTTAAAATGCCTATAAATACACCCCTCACCACACCCACAATTCAGTTTTACAAACTTTGCCTCCGATGGAGGTGGTGAAGTAAGTTTGTGCTAGATTCTACGTTGATATGCGCTCCGCAGCAAGTTGGAGCCCGGTTTTCCTCTCAGCGTGCAGTGAATGTCAGAGGGATGTGAGGAGAGTATTGCCTATTTGAATGCAGTGATCTCCTTCTACGGGGTCTATTTCATAGGTTCTCTGTTATCGGTCGTAGAGATTCATCTCTTACCTCCCTTTTCAGATCGACGATATACTCTTATATATACCATTACCTCTGCTGATTCTCGTTTCAGTACTGGTTTGGCTTTCTACAAACATGTAGATGAGTGTCCTGGGGTAAGTAAATCTTATTTTCTGTGACACTCTAAGCTATGGTTGGGCACTTTATTTATAAAGTTCTAAATATATGTATTCAAACATTTATTTGCCTTGACTCAGAATGTTCAACATTCCTTATTTTTCAGACAGTCAGTTTCATATTTGGGATAAATGCATTTGTTTCAATCATTTTTTCTTACCTTAAAAAATTTGACTTTTTCCCTGTGGGCTGTTAGGCTCGCGGGGGCAGAAAATGCTTCATTTTATTGCGTCATTCTTGGCGCGGACTTTTTTGGCGCAAATTTTTTTTTCTGTTTCCGGCGTCATACGTGTCGCCGGAAGTTGCGTCATTTTTTGACGTTTTTTTTGCGTCAAAAATGTCGGCGTTCCGGATGTGGCGTCATTTTTGGCGCCAAAAGCATTTAGGCGCCAAATAATGTGGGCGTCTTTTTTGGCGCTAAAAAATATGGGCGTCATTTTTGTCTCCACATTATTTAAGTCTCATTATTTATTGCTTCTGGTTGCTAGAAGCTTGTTCACTGGCATTTTTTTCCCATTCCTGAAATTGTCATTTAAGGAATTTGATCAATTTTGCTTTATATGTTGTTTTTTTCTTTTACATATTGCAAGATGTTCCACGTTGCAACTGAGTCAGAAGATACTTCAGGAAAATCACTGCACAGTGCTGGAGCTACCAAGCTAAGTGTATCTGCTATAAACTTTTGGTATCTGTTTCTCCAGCTGTTATTTGTATTGCATGTCATGTCAAACTTATTAATGCAGATAAAATTTCCTTTAGTACTGTTACATTACCTGTTGCTGTTCCGTCAACATCTCATTTTCAGAGTGTTTCTGATAACATAAGAGATTTTATTTTTTAAATCCATTAAGAAGGCTATGTCTGTTATTTCTCCTTCTAGTATACATAAAAGTCTTTTAAAACTTCTCTTTTTTCAGATGAATTTTTAAATGAACATCATCATTCTGATACTGATAATGGTTCTTCTGGTTCAGAGGTTTCTGTCTCAGAGGTTGATGCTGATAAATCTTTGTATTTGTTCAAGATGGAATTTATTCGTTCTTTACTTAAAGAAGTGTTATTTGCATTAGAAATAGAGGATTCTGGTCCTCTTGATACTAAATGTAAACGTTTAAATAAGGTTTTTAAATCTCCTGTAGTTATTCCAGAAGTGTTTTATCTCCCTGATGCTATTTCTGAAGTAATTTCCAGGGAATGGAATAATTTGGGTAATTTATTTACTCCTTCTAGACGTTTAAGCAAATTATATCCTGTGCCATCTGACAGATTATAGTTTTTTGGGACAAAAATCCCTAAGGTTATGGGGCTGTCTCTACTCCTGCTAATGTACTACTATTCCTACGGCAGATAGTACTTAATTTAAGGATCCTTTAGATAGGAAAATTGAATCCTTTCTAAGAAAGCTTCCTTATGTTCAGGTAATCTTCTTAGACCTGCTATATTTTTAGCGGATGTTGCTGCAGCTTCAACTTTTTGGTTAGAAGCTTTAGCGCAACAAGTAACAGATCATAATTTTATAGCATTATTATTATTCTATAACATGCTAATAATTTTATTGGTGATACCATCTTTTGATATCATTAGAGTTGATGTCAGGTATATGTCTCTAGCTATTTTAGCTAGAAAAGCTTTATGGATTAAACTTGGAATGCTGACATGTCTTCTAAGTCAACTTTACTTTCCCTTTCTTTCCAGGGTAAATAATCATTTTCGTTCCTTTCCTCACAACAAGGAACAAAAGCCTGATCCTTCATCCTCAGGAGCGGTATCAGTTTGGAAACTATTTCCAGTTTGGAATATATCCAAGCCTTATAGAAACCTATAGCCAGCTCCTAAGTACCTATGAAGGTGCGGCCCTTATTCCAGCTCAGCTGGTATGGGGCAGATTACGTTTTCTTCAAAGAAATTTGGATCAATTCCGTTCTTAATCTCTGGTTTCAGAAACATTGTTTCAGAAAGGTACAGAATTGGCTTCAAGTTAAGGCCTCCTGCTAAGAGATTCTTTTCTTTCCCGTGTCCCAGTTAACACAGCAAAGGCTCAGCATTTCTGAAATGTGTTTCAGATCTAGAGTTGGCTGGAGTATTTATGCCAGTTCCAGTTCTGGAACAGGGGCTGGGGTTTTATTTTATCTCTTCATTGTACCAAAGAAGGTCAATTCCTTCAGACCAGTTCCGGATCTATCATTATTGAATCGTTATGTTAGGATACCAACATTCAAGATGGTTACTGTAGGACTATCCTGCCTTTTGTTTAGCAAGGGCATTATATGTCTACAATAGATTTACAGGATGTGTATCTGCATATTCCGATTCATCCAGATCACTTTTAGTGTCTGAGATTCTCTTTTTAGACAAGCATTACCAGTTTTGTGGCTCTACCGTTTGGCCTAGCCTCAGTTCCAAGAATTTTTTTCAAAGGTTTTCGGTGCCCTTCTTTCTGTAATCAGAGAATAGGGTTTTGGTATTTCCTTATTTGGACGATATCTTGGTACTTGCTCAGTCTTCTCATTTTCGAAGAATCTCATACGAATCGACTTGTGTTGTTTCTTCAAGTTCATGGTTGGAGGATCAATTTACCAATCAGTTCATTGATTCCTCAGACAAGGGTAACCTTTTTAGGTTTCTAGATAAATTCAGTGTCTATGACTCTGTCCTTGTCAGACAAGAGAAGTTTAACATTGATATCAGCTTGTCAAAACCTTCAGTCACAATCATTCCCTTTGGTAGCCTTATGCATGGAAATGTTGGGTCTTAGGACTGCCGCATCAGATGCGATCTCCTTTGCTCGTTTTCACATGCGACCTCTTCAGCTCTGTATGCTGAACCAATGGTGCAGGGATTACTCAAAGATATCTCAATTAATATCTTTAAACCGATTTTACGACACTCTCTGACATGGTGGACAGATCACCATCGTTTAGTTCAGGGGGCTTCTTTGTTCTTCCGACCTGGACTATAATCTCAACAGATGCAAGTCTTACAGGTTGGGGAGCTGTGTGGGGGTATCTGACGGCACAAGGGGTTTGGGAATCTCAGGAGGTGAGATTTCCGATCAATATTTTGGAACTCCGTGCAATTTTCAGAGCTCTTCAGTCTTGGCCTCTTCTGAAGAGAGAGTTGTTCATTTGTTTTCAGATAGACAATGTCACAACTGTGGCATACATCAATCATCAAGGAGGGACTCACAGTTCTCTGGCTATGAAAGAAGTATCTCGAATTTTGGTTTGGGCGGAATCCAGCTCCTGTCTAATCTCTGCGGTTCATATCCCAGGTATGGACAATTGGAAAGCGGATTATCTCAGTCGCCAAACGTTGCATCCGGGCAAATGGTCTCTTCACCCAGAGGTATTTCTTCAGATTGTTCAAATGTGGGAACTTCCAGAAATAGATCTGATGGCTTCTCATCTAAACAAGAAACTTCCCAGGTATCTGTCCAGATCCCGGGATCCTCAGGCGAAGGCAGTGGATGCATTATCACTTCCTTGGAAGTATCATCCTGCCTATATCTTTCCGCCTCTAGTTCTTCTTCCAAGAGTAATCTCCAAGATTCTGAAGGAATGCTCGTTTGTTCTGCTGGTAGCTCCGGCATGGCCTCACAGGTTTTGGTATGCGGATCTTGTCCGGATGGCCTCTTGCCAACCGTGGACTCTTCCGTTAAGACCAGACCTTTTGTCTCAAGGTCCTTTTTTCCATCAGGATCTGAAATCCTTAAATTTAAAGGTATGGAGATTGAACGCTTGATTCTTGGTCAAAGAGGTTTCTCTGACTCTGTGATTAATACTATGTTACAGGCTCGTAAATCTGTATCCAGAGAGATATATTATAGAGTCTGGAAGACTTATATTTCTTGGTGTCTTTCTCATCATTTTTCTTGGCATTCTTTTAGAATACCGAGAATATTACAGTTTCTTCAGGATGGTTTTGATAAGGGTTTGTCCGCAAGTTCCTTGAAAGGTCAAATCTCTGCTCTTTCTGTTCTTTTTCACAGAAAGATTGCTATTCTTCCTGATATTCATTGTTTTGTACAAGCTTTGGTTCGTATAAAGCCTGTCATTCAGTCAATTTCTCCTCCTTGGAGTTTGAATTTGGTTCTGGGGGCTCTTCAAGCTCCTCCATTTGAACCTATGCATTCATTGCATATTAAATTACTTTCTTGGAAAATTTTGTTCCTTTTGGCCATCTCTTCTGCCAGAAGAGTTTCTGAATTATCTGCTCTTTCTTGTGAGTCTCCTTTTCTGATTTTTCATCAGGATAAGGCGGTGTTGCGAACTTCTTTTGAATTTTTACCTAAGTTGTGAATTCCAACAACATTAGTAGAGACATTGTGGTTCCTTCATTATGTCCTAATCCTAAGAATTCTAAGGAGAAATCGTTGCATTCTTTGGATGTTATTAGAGCTTTGAAATATTATGTTGAAGCTACTAAGTCTTTCCGAAAGACTTCTAGTTTATTTGTTATCTTTTCCGGTTTTAGAAAGGCCAGAAAACTTCTGCCATTTCTTTGGCATCTTGGTTGAAATCTTTATTTCATCTTGCCTATGTTGAGTCGGGTAAGACTCCGTCTCATAGGATTACAGCTCATTCTACTAGGTCAGTTTCTACTTCCTGGGCGTTTAGGAATGAAGCTTCGGTTGATCAGATTTGCAAAGCGGCAACTTGGTCCTCTTTGCATACTTTTACCAAATTCTACCATTTTGTTGTATTTTCTTCTTCTGAAGCAGTTTTTGGTAGAAAAGTACTTCAGGCAGCGGTTTCAGTTTGAATCTTCTGCTTATGTTTTTCATTAAACTTTATTTTGGGTGTGGATTATTTTCAGCAGGAATTGGCTGTCTTTATTTTATCCCTCCCTCTCTAGTGACTCTTGTGTGGAAAGATCCACATCTTGGGTAGTCATTATCCCATACGTCACTAGCTCATGGACTCTTGCTAATTACATGAAAGAAAACATAATTTATGTAAGAACTTACCTGATAAATTCATTTCTTTCATATTAGCAAGAGTCCATGAGGCCCGCCCTTTTTTGTGGTGGTTATGATTTTTTTGTATAAAGCACAATTATTCCAATTCCTTATTTTATATGCTTTCGCACTTTTTTCTTATCACCCCACTTCTTGGCTATTCGTTAAACTGAATTGTGGGTGTGGTGAGGGGTGTATTTATAGGCATTTTAAGGTTTGGGAAACTTTGCCCCTCCTGGTAGGAATGTATATCCCATACGTCACTAGCTCATGGACTCTTGCTAATATGAAAGAAATGAATTTATCAGGTAAGTTCTTACATAAATTATGTTTTTTTTTTGTTTTTTTGCATTTTCCATACTGTCCCAACTTTTTCGGAATTGGGGTTGTAGATCTAAGCAATGATATTTGGCTTTAAGATGTTTTTTCTTATATTAAATATAATATAATATAAGAGTAAATCAATCCATTAAATTCTATGGGGTCTATTTATGAAGCAGCGGATGCTGCTTCCGACCCTCTCCTAAGATCGCTGCTCCTTAACTCGTCCGCCACCTCTGAGGTGGCGGACAGCAATCAGCCCGTTCGAATATGATCGGGTTGATTGACACCCCCTGCTAGCGACCGATTGGCCACGAATCTGCAGGGGGCAGTATTGCACCAGCAGTTCACATACGCATACACTGTTGGCATTTATCGATGTGTGGCGGACATGATTCGCTATAGCGTATCATGTCTGTCCGCACCTACATAAATAGACCCCTATATATATATATCTATATATATATATATAGATATATATATAGTGTAATCCAAAAAGAGGCACTCGTCGTGATGAAACAAAGTATTTATTTAAGCGTGAACGTTTTCAAGCTGTGATGCCCGTCCTCATGGGCTTCAGTCACAATCTATCTGATATCTACTCCAAAACTGGGAAACCAACAGAAACTGACATATACAACGGTCCTTTAACACCTCTTATGTTTATGTTGCAGTTGTTTTGAATTAACCCCTTTGTACAGTGTGTAAGGAAAACATAATTTACAGGTGTGAAATTAACCTACTACAATCCAAATCCAACCTGATAACTTTTAAACAATATGAATTCCATTTTTATATGGACATAATGGGCATACTGGGCATGTATGTTCAATGATTATGATGGCACTTTTAATAATTAAAAAAAATCAAAAAATCATGAAAAGTACAGGAAATAAGTTTATATCAGACAGAAGAGTTTGAAATTGATTTCCTCTTCTAGAACTGTTTTTTTAACAGTTCTTTCACTGTAAATCCTGAAACCACTGAGTGATAAGGTCTCCTCCATTGTAATAATGCAGCTGCTAAAATCTAAAGAAAACTGGAAAGCGCATTGTAGGGAACTAGGTTTGTCTTTGCGTAATTTCTATTACTTTAAGAAGATGGCGAGTGAAGGTTTTAAATATTTTAAATTACGATTATTCAAAAACCCATGAAAAAGATTATGGTCACCACTAAACAAGATGAAACAGCAGACAGTGAAATCCCAATGATAAATATGCGATTTTGATTGAAATCCCATTTATGAAGATGACAGTCCTGTAACTGACAATGAAGACAATGCAAGTGTGAATAAGGAGCAAACAATTACAGAACAAAATTGCTACATGTCATTTGTAGACGCTGCAGTTGTGGTTTCTGTTTTTTTTCCCGCTTGTCCTGCAGATCTCAGTAACTGCATATATAAAATATGAGTACATGTAAATTTCTGTCCCATCCAGTGCAGATAATACAAATACACCTGTAAAATGTAATATATTGCCATATCAGAGTGTCTTGAACATGCACAAGATAATAGAATTATTCAATATTGTCATTGAATATTTGTAAATATGTCATATAGGCCATTTTGGGACCTTATCAAGTGCCTTTAGGTGTTGAATTGTCTAGAAAGGCTGCTGAAAACTTTTCAGTCTTATGTTAAATATGCAGTTTTTTTCAGTGAGCCAAAAACCTGTTCTCGTCTCTGAAAAACAGACGAAAACCCAAAATATTTATTGACCCCCATGGTTAGATTTTTTTTTTTAAAAAGCGTTAATGAATTAAAGTGTATGTTTACATTAGGATGTAACTTTAATGAACTTGAATGCATAGATTATGTTGTGTATCATTTATCATACTTCAAATATTTCTCTTTTTTCATGTTTTTGATGTTATTATAATTTATGGAAATTTATTGTAAATGTTATATCTTTAAAATACTCCTTTTGGAAGGACTATTGTTATCCTGTTTCTTGGCACACGTTGTTTCTTCTATAGAGTGATGGACAGGTAAAGCCAAAGACTTTCCATAACAATCAATCTTGCCAGTTAGAGAGTAAATTGAAACCAGAAGGAGCCTAAGAACAATTGGAAAGGAGAGTGATTTGCATTGTTGCTTTTGCAGGTGAATCCCTATAGGAATAGACTAAGGAACTATGTTTTTTTTAACTTAATCTGACAACCACTTGTAATCTTATAGGGAAAATTAACGTATGTTTAACCCCAAAACCACCATTTATTTTTTCAAACTGATACTGATTCCTTACTGTAAATACTGTAGTAATTCATGTCCACATTTTTTAGCTAAACACATTCACAGACTGTGGTGCAACTATGCATATGCAAAAAGGAAATTTAGAGATGCTCACAGATCAGAATGAACAAGAGCTGGGGAAAAAATCATTGTTGTATAGGCCAGTACTGCTCAGGGTGCAGTGTGCTAGAGCTCACTATGCTTTTGTGTGTGGTATAGGTCAGGAAGTAGTTGATGGTATAGGTTTTATTGATATTTGGGTGTCTGAATGTCGATCAAGCTAATATGCTATTACAGGTCATGCATGATGTACAACGATAGGAGCCTTTCCTATTGATAATGAACCAAGTGGAGAGTATGTAGCAATGAGTGTGATCGCTCTTCATCAATATATCCCTCAGGTTATGGTCTCATTTGTAGGTTACCCTAGGAGTGTTTGAGTAAGGACTGTCGGATAGGGGGTAGGTTTTCTCTGTATGTGGTAAGAAAGATCACTTGCTTTTCTGCCTTAGTCTAACTTTTCAGGGGTTTATTCAAAAGCGTTTCCTGAGCTAGTATGGAGACCTGTTCCATGTTCATTTGAAGTAACTTTTGTAGCTAACCTTGCTGTAAATTTTGTACTTCATTTGCATCAACTGGGTCTGACATTTGTCTTGGTCAGAGTTATTCTGATGACTCTTAGCATTTGGACCCTATAGCTTTGAGCACATGAGGGGGGGGGGGTGGATTACTTCCACTGCATAATAAGGAACCCCAAAACATCACTGACCCTCCTTCAAGTTTCACTGTAGGGATGGTGTTCTTTTCTTTGAAAGCTTCTTTTTTCAGTCTGTAAACATGAAGCTGTTGTGATTTGCCAAAAAAGCTATACTTTGGTTTTGTTTGTCTAAAGGAAATTCTCACAGAAAGGCTGTAGCTTGTCAACATGCATTTTGGAAAACTACAGTTGTTTTTTTTTGTGTGTATGTATGTGTCTTTTATGTTTAAGTTTCTTTAAGATAGTATAGAACAGAAGACATTGAATAACTCTACTACTTGAGCATATGTTTTGCTCGCCATCAGCTTAGCGCTCAAGCACTATCTGACATATAGATGTTAGGGCGCATTAGAATATCACTTAATCAATTGTATTATAAAATTGTATTGTAAGCACAAAAATATAAACAAATTTAAACAACAGGCAAAAATACATTTAGCTGAGACAACTACCTGAAGGGCTTTCCTACCAAAGGTGGCATCAGAAGAAGCAAAAACATCAACATTTAGTAAGTTTGAAAAGAAGACCAAGTTACTGCCTTGCAAATTTGGTCAACTGAAGCCTCATTCTTGAAAGCCTGCAAAGTGGCAACTGATCTTGTAGAATAAGCAATAATCCGTTTCGTTGGAGGCTGACCTGCCTCCAAGTAAGCCTTATGAATCAAAAGCTTCAACCAAGAGGCCAAAGAAATTGCATAAACTTTCTGTCCTTCCTAGAACCAAAAAAGTTAACAAACAAACTAGATGTTTGTCTGAAATCCTTAGTAGCATCAATGTAATACTTCAATGCTCTAACAACATCCAAATTATGCAAAGATCTTTCTGAAGTATTTTTGGGATTAGGACAGAAAGAAGAGACAATAGTTTTCTTACTAATACAGTCTGAAGACAAAACTTTAGGCAAAAAAAATCAAGACTTATCCCAAAGAAAGATATGATAAGGGGGGTTACAAGAAAGAGCAAAAAAATCTGATGCTCTTCTAGCAGAAGAGATAGCCAAAAGAAACAAAATCTTCAAAGAAAGAAGTTTAATATCCACTTTATCCATATGCTCAAAAGGAGAAACCTGCAAAACCTTAACACCAATTTAAGACTCCAGGGAGGAGAAATTGTCTTGATCACAGGCTTAATTTGTGGCAAAGCCTGAACAAAACCATGAATGTCAGGAAGATAAGCAATTTTCCTATGAAACAAAACTGAAAGAGCAGAAATCCGCCCTTTCAGAGAACTGGCAGATATGATGCCCTTATCCAAACCATCCTGTAAGAACAGCAAAATTCTAGGAATTCTAAAAGAATGCAAGGAAAGTCATGATCTATAAACTAAGCAATAAAAGTCTTCCAGACCTTACGATAAATCTTCCTAATTACAGGCTAACATGTCTTGATTAAAGTTTTAATCAAAGAACTTGAAAATCCTCTATATTTAAGAACTAACTGTTCAATCTCCATGCCATCAAGCTTAGAGATTTGAGATATGGATGGAAAAATTGACCTTGAGACAGAAGGTCTGATCTAAGTGGAAGAGGCCAAAGACAACTGGACAGATCTGCATAACAAATCCTGCAAGGTCAAGCTGGGACAATCAGGATTACAGATGATTTCTCTGACCTTATCTTGAAAGTCACTTTGGGAAGAAGAACCAGAGTAGGAAACAGATAAGCAAGCGGAAATTACCAAGATGCTATTAGAGCATCCACAAACTCTGTCTGAAGGTCCCTGGACCTCTCAAAATACCTGGAAAGTTTGTTGTTCAAATGGATAAGCCATCAGATTTATCTCTGAGAGACCACAAGGATCCACAATCTGACTGAACACATCCTGCTGAAGAGACCATTCTCTTGAATGCAGAGACTGATGACTGAGAAAATCTGCTTCCCAGTTGTTCACTCCTGGAATATGAACTACAGGGACTAGACAGAAATTGACTTCTGCCCATGAGAGAATTCAAGTAACTTCCCTCATGGCTAGTGGACTGTGTGTTCCCCCCTGATGATTGATATAAGCCACTGCAGGGACATTCTGTCTGATTGAAAGCAGATCTGAGACTCCCTTTTCATGAGAGGTCAAGTCTGAAGAGCCCTAAAAATAGCATTGGAGTTCTAAAATATTTAGTGGCAACCTTGCATCCCAAGGGGCCCAAACCCTGTGTGCTCTCAGAGACCCCCAAACAGCTCCCCATCCTGAAAGACTAACATCTGTATTGATCACAGTCCTGGTGGTATGAACAAAAGAAGCCCCTGAATAACAGAGACTGACTTGTACTATGATCCAGAAAAATATTTTGAGATAACTGAGAATGATCCCTGCACCACTGATAAGGCATACAAAGCTGAAGAGGTTTCATGTGAAATCAAGCATGATTGCCATCATGAGACCCAGAGACACAAATTTTAGCCTTCTCTGATCTGTGAGAGAAAGCCTCACTGAGCTTGAATCTATCTGAAACCCCAGAAAAGTAACGCTTATCTGAAACACAAAAGAACTCTTTGGAAAACTGATTTTTCAACCATGCTGTTGAAGAAACAACAGTCAGTTGGTGTGAGATTCTGCTAAAAGAAAAGATGATGCTTAAACCAAGATGTTGTACAGGTAAGGAAACACTGGAATACCCTGAGATATGATCACAGAAAACAGGGCACCTAGAACCTTTTATGAAAATTCTTAGAGCTGTAGCAAGAAGGAATGGTAGAGCAACAAACTAAAAATGCATGTCTAGAAAGGCAAACCTCAGAAACTGGTAATGTTCCCTGTGAATTGGAACATGCAGATAAGCATCCTTTAAATTTATTGTGGACATAAACTGACTTTGCTGAACAAAAGACAGAATAGTCAGAATAGTTTCCATTTTGAAAGTAGGGATTCTAAAAAACTTAAGCCATGAAGGTCTTCTAGAAAGAACTGTCAAATACATGTTTTTAACATTAATTTTAATAATGTCAAATACAGCATCACAAATAAAAGAATTAGCACTTTTAAGCAATCATAAGAGGTTCAAAAAATCTTCACTAGCGGAATCATTAGAAAACTGCCCCGAAAGACTAGTTAACCAGTAAGAAGAAGCAGCAGCTACATCAGCAATAGAGATAGCTGGCCTAAACAAATAACCTGCTTGCAGAAAGGCTCTTCTTTGAAAGGATTCTATCTTCCTATCTAAAAGGTCCTTAAAGGGACAGTCTACCATAGAATTGTTATTGTTTCAAAAGATAGATAATCCCTTTATTACCCATTCCCCAGTTTTGCATAACCAACACAGTTATATTAATATACTTTTACCTCTGTGATTACCTTGTATCTAGGAACCTTTTCCAGCCCCCTGATCACATGACTGTGGCTGTTTATTATCTATTGTCTTAAATTTAGCATTGTTTTGTGCTAATTCTTAAATAACCCCCTGTGCCTGAACACAGTGTTATCTATATGGCCCACGTGTACTTTCTGTCTCTTTGTGTTGAAAAGAGATTTAAAAAGCATGTGATAGGAGGCAGCCCTCGAAGGCTTAGAAATTAGTATATGAGCCTACCTATGTTTAGTTTAAACCAAGAAAACCAAGAGAAAAAAGCAAATTTGATGATAAAAGTAAATTGGAAAGTTGATTAAAATTAAAAGTCCTATATGAATAATGAAAGTTTAATTTATACTAGACTGTCCCTTTTAAAAGAAGTACTGTCTTCAAAAGGGATAGTAGTACACTTAGCCAAAGTAGAAATGGCCCCATCTACTTTAGGGACAATTTCCCACAGATCAATATTAGAGGCAGGTAAGGGGTGTAACTTCTTAAACCTTGCAGAAGGATTAAAATAATTACCTGGCTTAGACCATTCCCTAGACATTATTTCAGATACAGCATCTGGGGAAAAACCTCAGGGGTTTTAGCAGAAGTATTATAGACTGAATCTAAACAGTTAAAAATCTTATCCTCCAAACCCTTAGAGTCCTTAACAGCTAAAGTAAGCAAAACCTCTTTTAAAAGGGATGAATCAGGCTCAACATCAGAAGAAGATTCCTCATCACCCGAGGAATAATCATAGAAGCAGCTTAGGATGGTCAGAATGCATTAACATTTTGAAACATGAGTCACATTAATAAGCTGGAGGAGATACTTCAGCTTTTTTTTATAGTATACACTCATCACATCGGTAGGAAAGTGTTCAAAGTATCCAGCTTCTAAGCTAGGTTTAGGGACAGAATAAGAATGCTCCATTATAACATAAATAACAGCATAAATAATTATATCCCCTTAAAAAAACAAAACTATTAAAAGGGAGATTAGCATGACAAAAAACAGACATGCGCATACTAGAGGCATATGTGCGCTAACCCAACATGTGCTGACCCAAAGGCCAAAGCACGGGAAAAAAAACATCCCTGAGCACGCAAACCTGACATGCGCAGATACAAAGGCTGATGCATGGTAAAAAATACAAACTAAATACTGCGTGGCAAAAATCCGACGTGGGCAATTTTTTTTTAAAGGGGAAAAAAGAATATACTGTATAATGATTCTGTCCCAAGGCTATATATATATATATATATATATATATATATATACACACACAAAGTAAACAAATAAACAAAAAGTATAAAAAAATGGTGTTATAGGATGTTTTTTATAAAGAAAATTTTCTTTATAAAAAACATCCTATAACACCAATTTTTTATACTTTGCCCAAAGTTCACAAGGATATGTCATCTCCACCAGGGCGGCCCATTGTGGCATGTACAGAGTCTGTTTTTTTCAAATGTGTCAATATTTCTGGATAGAATTCTTTTTCCAATGGTCAAATAACAGAAGTCTTTTATAAAAGACACTAATGACTTCCTGGTAAAATTAGAAAAGGTTAAAACGGAAGATACTTGGTTTATTTTTTCTTTGGATGTGGTTAATTTATACACATCTATTCCTCAGGAGGCAAGCCTTGACACTATAAAAAGCTTTTTAAATAACAGTAAACGGTATGATTTATCACAGGTAGATTTCATTGAGGATTTGTTAAGACTTGTTTTATACTGCAATTATTTTTTGTTTCAAGATACATATTATATGCAGAAAAGAGGTACAGCCATGGGCTCCAATGTAGCCCCCTCACATGCCAATTTGTTCATGAGTGGCTTTGAGAATAAATTTGTCTATAATAATCAGTCATTCAACAACTGTTGTAAGCTTTGGCTAAGGTACATAGACGATATTTTTGGCATATGGGGGGGCTCATTGGAGTCCTTATTGCAGTTTGTGGAGGATATCAACGCTTCTATGACAAACATTAAATTTACATTGACATATTCAATACATGAGATTAATTTTCTTGACACTACTGTATACATACAAAATGATAAATTGAACACTGATCTCTTTACTAAACCTACGGATAGAAATACCCTTTTGAGGAAAGTTTCCATCCTGAGACAGTGTTCAATTCTATCCCCAGAAATCAGTTACTACGCACTGAGGATAGTTAGTGATCAAGATAGATTACCTTTTAGGCTAAAATCCATGGGTAATAAGTTTTTTTTTTTTTTTTTTTATAAATTTCTTTATTATTTGCCGAATCATTCAATGTAACAAGAAACAGTAATTAATAATACAACAATAGAGAAAAAAAACTATACCGTACAATATAAGCAGAATCTTGTCGTATTGTCATTTACATAATTTTACAATCTTGAACAAATTAAAAGATAGACACCTGAGTCTACAAAAACATATAACAGTTATTTGTCGGCTTTTTTTTTTTTTTTTTTTCCCTAGCTTACAAAAGAAAGAGGAAAAAAGACAAAATAAACAAACAAACAAAAAAAAAAAAAAAAAGGGGGGGGGGGAGAGATGAATTATAATATGGTATTTTCTTGAGTGGATCTTATTACTCTCTACATTTATACCTCGGTTGGATTTCTAATCCAGGTATATGGAAACAATTCTAATATGACCATCTCAATGAAACTAAGTGAAGAAAGAAAGGGTGCTAATATCTGTTTTTGAATAGTTAGAGGATATGTCTTAATGATGGAGTACCAAGCATATAAGAATTTCTTAATTCTATTTTCAGACAAAGACTGAAGATGGTAGGATTCAAAAAGGATTTGTTCCTGTAGCATTTGGGTAATTGTAGAGAGCGAGGGCGCTCTTCTGGCTTTCCAGCTTTTTAATATACAAAGTCTTACAATTAATATTATAATATTTAAGGGGTATGTCCAACAACACCCTTGACTGTTAGAAGTATTAAATAATAAGACAATATCCCGGAATGTGAGGGAGGTAGATGAGTTATGAACTTTATTAAACCAGTATGTGATTTTTTGCCATAATTGTCTTATCTTGGGGCAAGCCCAAAACATATGAAACAGATCAGCATCTTGGTAGTGACATCTTGGACACTCAGCGGATCCATCCCGATAGTATTTGGCAGTTTTCGCTGGATATTGGTAAAAATCATTTATGAATTTCATATGTGATTCCTTCCAATTTGAAGGTATTAAGCACTTATCTAAGTTATTAAAACTCAGGCAAATTTTATCCTGATCTATATCTGGGATTAACGGTAACCAAAAGTTACAGATCTTACCCATTATGACTTGAGATTGTTTAGATAACATTATGTCGTATATCAGAGAAATTGATGTAATACCAGCAGTAAATCTTTGTAAGAGAGTCCTGACCTCAGACCATGCAATAGACAGAGGTAACCTCCATTTTTGAGCAGAGATAAAGTGTCTGATTTGAAAAAATGCAAATAAATCGGATCTGGGCAAATTAAATGCGGCAAACAAGGTTTCCCCTTGAAGTACTAACTCGTCCGGGCCAAATAATTGGCAAACCCGGTTTAATCCTTTTTCTGCCCATAGCTTAAAAACCTTCTGGCTAATTCCTGGTAAAAAGAGAGGGTTACCCTGAATAGGAAGAAAATCTGAAAGGGAAGGATCTATCTCCATTATTTTACAAAATTTATGCCATGCAAGAACTATATTTTTAAATGTAATCATTATGGAGACATTAGAAGGAAGCTGTTTAGGTTGACAATGGATTATAGCTGCCAATGCGAAAGGATGGATCAAGAAAGATTCTTCTTCATATGTGGCATAGATATTTGTCTTTGCCAGCCAATCAATTGCAATTTTCAATAATGAGGCAATATTATACAATCTAATGTCAGGAAATGATAACCCGCCAGCGCCTGATTTTTGTGAAAGTCTTGCTAAGGAAATACGAGGTTTTTTATTCCCCCATATAAATTTTGAAAAGTGGGAACACAATTTCCTTAAATCAATATTACGTAAGTATATCGGCAAATTCTGTAAAGGATACAGCAGCCGGGGGAGAATAATGGTTTTAACTAGATTGACCCGCGCCATTAAAGACAGTGGGAAAGAAATCCACAATTGTAAATCCACTTTAATTTTTTGAAATAACGAGATATAGTTATCAGTATACCAGTATTTAGGGTTTTTGTGTAATACAAGCCCTAAATATTTAATGGATTCTACCTCTTTAAAAGTATTAATAGATAAGCTTAAAGGAGATTTGCCGACAATCATCAATTCACTTTTCCCGGTATTAACCTTATAACCTGAGAACGAGCTAAACTCTTCCAAAAGTTGGATCAAAATTGGAATGGAATGCTGTAGATTCTTTAAAAAAAGTAAAACATCATCTGCATATAATAATATATTCAAGCAAGAAGTACCCAGGGGGATTCCAGTAAGGTACTTTCTCACTTGAATTGCAAATGGTTCTAGTGCCACATTAAACAGTAACGGAGATAGGGGACATCCTTGTCGTGTACCCCGCTGCTACATGTAAATTTCTGTCCCATCCAGTGCAGATAATACAAATACACCTGTAAAATGTAATATATTGCCATATCAGAGTGTCTTGAACATGCACAAGATAATAGAATTATTCAATATTGTCATTGAATATTTGTAAATATGTCATATAGGCCATTTTGGGACCTTATCAAGTGCCTTTAGGTGTTGAATTGTCTAGAAAGGCTGCTGAAAACTTTTCAGTCTTATGTTAAATATGCAGTTTTTTTCAGTGAGCCAAAAACCTGTTCTCGTCTCTGAAAAACAGACGAAAACCCAAAATATTTATTGACCCCCATGGTTAGATTTTTTTTTTTAAAAAGCGTTAATGAATTAAAGTGTATGTTTACATTAGGATGTAACTTTAATGAACTTGAATGCATAGATTATGTTGTGTATCATTTATCATACTTCAAATATTTCTCTTTTTTCATGTTTTTGATGTTATTATAATTTATGGAAATTTATTGTAAATGTTATATCTTTAAAATACTCCTTTTGGAAGGACTATTGTTATCCTGTTTCTTGGCACACGTTGTTTCTTCTATAGAGTGATGGACAGGTAAAGCCAAAGACTTTCCATAACAATCAATCTTGCCAGTTAGAGAGTAAATTGAAACCAGAAGGAGCCTAAGAACAATTGGAAAGGAGAGTGATTTGCATTGTTGCTTTTGCAGGTGAATCCCTATAGGAATAGACTAAGGAACTATGTTTTTTTTAACTTAATCTGACAACCACTTGTAATCTTATAGGGAAAATTAACGTATGTTTAACCCCAAAACCACCATTTATTTTTTCAAACTGATACTGATTCCTTACTGTAAATACTGTAGTAATTCATGTCCACATTTTTTAGCTAAACACATTCACAGACTGTGGTGCAACTATGCATATGCAAAAAGGAAATTTAGAGATGCTCACAGATCAGAATGAACAAGAGCTGGGGAAAAAATCATTGTTGTATAGGCCAGTACTGCTCAGGGTGCAGTGTGCTAGAGCTCACTATGCTTTTGTGTGTGGTATAGGTCAGGAAGTAGTTGATGGTATAGGTTTTATTGATATTTGGGTGTCTGAATGTCGATCAAGCTAATATGCTATTACAGGTCATGCATGATGTACAACGATAGGAGCCTTTCCTATTGATAATGAACCAAGTGGAGAGTATGTAGCAATGAGTGTGATCGCTCTTCATCAATATATCCCTCAGGTTATGGTCTCATTTGTAGGTTACCCTAGGAGTGTTTGAGTAAGGACTGTCGGATAGGGGGTAGGTTTTCTCTGTATGTGGTAAGAAAGATCACTTGCTTTTCTGCCTTAGTCTAACTTTTCAGGGGTTTATTCAAAAGCGTTTCCTGAGCTAGTATGGAGACCTGTTCCATGTTCATTTGAAGTAACTTTTGTAGCTAACCTTGCTGTAAATTTTGTACTTCATTTGCATCAACTGGGTCTGACATTTGTCTTGGTCAGAGTTATTCTGATGACTCTTAGCATTTGGACCCTATAGCTTTGAGCACATGAGGGGGGGGGGGGTGGATTACTTCCACTGCATAATAAGGAACCCCAAAACATCACTGACCCTCCTTCAAGTTTCACTGTAGGGATGGTGTTCTTTTCTTTGAAAGCTTCTTTTTTCAGTCTGTAAACATGAAGCTGTTGTGATTTGCCAAAAAAGCTATACTTTGGTTTTGTTTGTCTAAAGGAAATTCTCACAGAAAGGCTGTAGCTTGTCAACATGCATTTTGGAAAACTACAGTTGTTTTTTTTTGTGTGTATGTATGTGTCTTTTATGTTTAAGTTTCTTTAAGATAGTATAGAACAGAAGACATTGAATAACTCTACTACTTGAGCATATGTTTTGCTCGCCATCAGCTTAGCGCTCAAGCACTATCTGACATATAGATGTTAGGGCGCATTAGAATATCACTTAATCAATTGTATTATAAAATTGTATTGTAAGCACAAAAATATAAACAAATTTAAACAACAGGCAAAAATACATTTAGCTGAGACAACTACCTGAAGGGCTTTCCTACCAAAGGTGGCATCAGAAGAAGCAAAAACATCAACATTTAGTAAGTTTGAAAAGAAGACCAAGTTACTGCCTTGCAAATTTGGTCAACTGAAGCCTCATTCTTGAAAGCCTGCAAAGTGGCAACTGATCTTGTAGAATAAGCAATAATCCGTTTCGTTGGAGGCTGACCTGCCTCCAAGTAAGCCTTATGAATCAAAAGCTTCAACCAAGAGGCCAAAGAAATTGCATAAACTTTCTGTCCTTCCTAGAACCAAAAAAGTTAACAAACAAACTAGATGTTTGTCTGAAATCCTTAGTAGCATCAATGTAATACTTCAATGCTCTAACAACATCCAAATTATGCAAAGATCTTTCTGAAGTATTTTTGGGATTAGGACAGAAAGAAGAGACAATAGTTTTCTTACTAATACAGTCTGAAGACAAAACTTTAGGCAAAAAAAATCAAGACTTATCCCAAAGAAAGATATGATAAGGGGGGTTACAAGAAAGAGCAAAAAAATCTGATGCTCTTCTAGCAGAAGAGATAGCCAAAAGAAACAAAATCTTCAAAGAAAGAAGTTTAATATCCACTTTATCCATATGCTCAAAAGGAGAAACCTGCAAAACCTTAACACCAATTTAAGACTCCAGGGAGGAGAAATTGTCTTGATCACAGGCTTAATTTGTGGCAAAGCCTGAACAAAACCATGAATGTCAGGAAGATAAGCAATTTTCCTATGAAACAAAACTGAAAGAGCAGAAATCCGCCCTTTCAGAGAACTGGCAGATATGATGCCCTTATCCAAACCATCCTGTAAGAACAGCAAAATTCTAGGAATTCTAAAAGAATGCAAGGAAAGTCATGATCTATAAACTAAGCAATAAAAGTCTTCCAGACCTTACGATAAATCTTCCTAATTACAGGCTAACATGTCTTGATTAAAGTTTTAATCAAAGAACTTGAAAATCCTCTATATTTAAGAACTAACTGTTCAATCTCCATGCCATCAAGCTTAGAGATTTGAGATATGGATGGAAAAATTGACCTTGAGACAGAAGGTCTGATCTAAGTGGAAGAGGCCAAAGACAACTGGACAGATCTGCATAACAAATCCTGCAAGGTCAAGCTGGGACAATCAGGATTACAGATGATTTCTCTGACCTTATCTTGAAAGTCACTTTGGGAAGAAGAACCAGAGTAGGAAACAGATAAGCAAGCGGAAATTACCAAGATGCTATTAGAGCATCCACAAACTCTGTCTGAAGGTCCCTGGACCTCTCAAAATACCTGGAAAGTTTGTTGTTCAAATGGATAAGCCATCAGATTTATCTCTGAGAGACCACAAGGATCCACAATCTGACTGAACACATCCTGCTGAAGAGACCATTCTCTTGAATGCAGAGACTGATGACTGAGAAAATCTGCTTCCCAGTTGTTCACTCCTGGAATATGAACTACAGGGACTAGACAGAAATTGACTTCTGCCCATGAGAGAATTCAAGTAACTTCCCTCATGGCTAGTGGACTGTGTGTTCCCCCCTGATGATTGATATAAGCCACTGCAGGGACATTCTGTCTGATTGAAAGCAGATCTGAGACTCCCTTTTCATGAGAGGTCAAGTCTGAAGAGCCCTAAAAATAGCATTGGAGTTCTAAAATATTTAGTGGCAACCTTGCATCCCAAGGGGCCCAAACCCTGTGTGCTCTCAGAGACCCCCAAACAGCTCCCCATCCTGAAAGACTAACATCTGTATTGATCACAGTCCTGGTGGTATGAACAAAAGAAGCCCCTGAATAACAGAGACTGACTTGTACTATGATCCAGAAAAATATTTTGAGATAACTGAGAATGATCCCTGCACCACTGATAAGGCATACAAAGCTGAAGAGGTTTCATGTGAAATCAAGCATGATTGCCATCATGAGACCCAGAGACACAAATTTTAGCCTTCTCTGATCTGTGAGAGAAAGCCTCACTGAGCTTGAATCTATCTGAAACCCCAGAAAAGTAACGCTTATCTGAAACACAAAAGAACTCTTTGGAAAACTGATTTTTCAACCATGCTGTTGAAGAAACAACAGTCAGTTGGTGTGAGATTCTGCTAAAAGAAAAGATGATGCTTAAACCAAGATGTTGTACAGGTAAGGAAACACTGGAATACCCTGAGATATGATCACAGAAAACAGGGCACCTAGAACCTTTTATGAAAATTCTTAGAGCTGTAGCAAGAAGGAATGGTAGAGCAACAAACTAAAAATGCATGTCTAGAAAGGCAAACCTCAGAAACTGGTAATGTTCCCTGTGAATTGGAACATGCAGATAAGCATCCTTTAAATTTATTGTGGACATAAACTGACTTTGCTGAACAAAAGACAGAATAGTCAGAATAGTTTCCATTTTGAAAGTAGGGATTCTAAAAAACTTAAGCCATGAAGGTCTTCTAGAAAGAACTGTCAAATACATGTTTTTAACATTAATTTTAATAATGTCAAATACAGCATCACAAATAAAAGAATTAGCACTTTTAAGCAATCATAAGAGGTTCAAAAAATCTTCACTAGCGGAATCATTAGAAAACTGCCCCGAAAGACTAGTTAACCAGTAAGAAGAAGCAGCAGCTACATCAGCAATAGAGATAGCTGGCCTAAACAAATAACCTGCTTGCAGAAAGGCTCTTCTTTGAAAGGATTCTATCTTCCTATCTAAAAGGTCCTTAAAGGGACAGTCTACTATAGAATTGTTATTGTTTCAAAAGATAGATAATCCCTTTATTACCCATTCCCCAGTTTTGCATAACCAACACAGTTATATTAATATACTTTTACCTCTGTGATTACCTTGTATCTAGGAACCTTTTCCAGCCCCCTGATCACATGACTGTGGCTGTTTATTATCTATTGTCTTAAATTTAGCATTGTTTTGTGCTAATTCTTAAATAACCCCCTGTGCCTGAACACAGTGTTATCTATATGGCCCACGTGTACTTTCTGTCTCTTTGTGTTGAAAAGAGATTTAAAAAGCATGTGATAGGAGGCAGCCCTCGAAGGCTTAGAAATTAGTATATGAGCCTACCTATGTTTAGTTTAAACCAAGAAAACCAAGAGAAAAAAGCAAATTTGATGATAAAAGTAAATTGGAAAGTTGATTAAAATTAAAAGTCCTATATGAATAATGAAAGTTTAATTTATACTAGACTGTCCCTTTTAAAAGAAGTACTGTCTTCCAAAGGGATAGTAGTACACTTAGCCAAAGTAGAAATGGCCCCATCTACTTTAGGGACAATTTCCCACAGATCAATATTAGAGGCAGGTAAGGGGTGTAACTTCTTAAACCTTGCAGAAGGATTAAAATAATTACCTGGCTTAGACCATTCCCTAGACATTATTTCAGATACAGCATCTGGGGAAAAACCTCAGGGGTTTTAGCAGAAGTATTATAGACTGAATCTAAACAGTTAAAAATCTTATCCTCCAAACCCTTAGAGTCCTTAACAGCTAAAGTAAGCAAAACCTCTTTTAAAAGGGATGAATCAGGCTCAACATCAGAAGAAGATTCCTCATCACCCGAGGAATAATCATAGAAGCAGCTTAGGATGGTCAGAATGCATTAACATTTTGAAACATGAGTCACATTAATAAGCTGGAGGAGATACTTCAGCTTTTTTTTATAGTATACACTCATCACATCGGTAGGAAAGTGTTCAAAGTATCCAGCTTCTAAGCTAGATTTAGGGACAGAATAAGAATGCTCCATTATAACATAAATAACAGCATAAATAATTATATCCCCTTAAAAAAACAAAACTATTAAAAGGGAGATTAGCATGACAAAAAACAGACATGCGCATACTAGAGGCATATGTGCGCTAACCCAACATGTGCTGACCCAAAGGCCAAAGCACGGGAAAAAAAACATCCCTGAGCACGCAAACCTGACATGCGCAGATACAAAGGCTGATGCATGGTAAAAAATACAAACTAAATACTGCGTGGCAAAAATCCGACGTGGGCAATTTTTTTTTAAAGGGGAAAAAAGAATATACTGTATAATGATTCTGTCCCAAGGCTATATATATATATATATATATATATATATACACACACAAAGTAAACAAATAAACAAAAAGTATAAAAAAATGGTGTTATAGGATGTTTTTTATAAAGAAAATTTTCTTTATAAAAAACATCCTATAACACCAATTTTTTATACTTTGCCCAAAGTTCACAAGGATATGTCATCTCCACCAGGGCGGCCCATTGTGGCATGTACAGAGTCTGTTTTTTTCAAATGTGTCAATATTTCTGGATAGAATTCTTTTTCCAATGGTCAAATAACAGAAGTCTTTTATAAAAGACACTAATGACTTCCTGGTAAAATTAGAAAAGGTTAAAACGGAAGATACTTGGTTTATTTTTTCTTTGGATGTGGTTAATTTATACACATCTATTCCTCAGGAGGCAAGCCTTGACACTATAAAAAGCTTTTTAAATAACAGTAAACGGTATGATTTATCACAGGTAGATTTCATTGAGGATTTGTTAAGACTTGTTTTATACTGCAATTATTTTTTGTTTCAAGATACATATTATATGCAGAAAAGAGGTACAGCCATGGGCTCCAATGTAGCCCCCTCACATGCCAATTTGTTCATGAGTGGCTTTGAGAATAAATTTGTCTATAATAATCAGTCATTCAACAACTGTTGTAAGCTTTGGCTAAGGTACATAGACGATATTTTTGGCATATGGGGGGGCTCATTGGAGTCCTTATTGCAGTTTGTGGAGGATATCAACGCTTCTATGACAAACATTAAATTTACATTGACATATTCAATACATGAGATTAATTTTCTTGACACTACTGTATACATACAAAATGATAAATTGAACACTGATCTCTTTACTAAACCTACGGATAGAAATACCCTTTTGAGGAAAGTTTCCATCCTGAGACAGTGTTCAATTCTATCCCCAGAAATCAGTTACTACGCACTGAGGATAGTTAGTGATCAAGATAGATTACCTTTTAGGCTAAAATCCATGGGTAATAAGTTTTTTTTTTTTTTTTTTATAAATTTCTTTATTATTTGCCGAATCATTCAATGTAACAAGAAACAGTAATTAATAATACAACAATAGAGAAAAAAAACTATACCGTACAATATAAGCAGAATCTTGTCGTATTGTCATTTACATAATTTTACAATCTTGAACAAATTAAAAGATAGACACCTGAGTCTACAAAAACATATAACAGTTATTTGTCGGCTTTTTTTTTTTTTTTTTTTTCCCTAGCTTACAAAAGAAAGAGGAAAAAAGACAAAATAAACAAACAAACAAAAAAAAAAAAAAAAAAGGGGGGGGGAGAGATGAATTATAATATGGTATTTTCTTGAGTGGATCTTATTACTCTCTACATTTATACCTCGGTTGGATTTCTAATCCAGGTATATGGAAACAATTCTAATATGACCATCTCAATGAAACTAAGTGAAGAAAGAAAGGGTGCTAATATCTGTTTTTGAATAGTTAGAGGATATGTCTTAATGATGGAGTACCAAGCATATAAGAATTTCTTAATTCTATTTTCAGACAAAGACTGAAGATGGTAGGATTCAAAAAGGATTTGTTCCTGTAGCATTTGGGTAATTGTAGAGAGCGAGGGCGCTCTTCTGGCTTTCCAGCTTTTTAATATACAAAGTCTTACAATTAATATTATAATATTTAAGGGGTATGTCCAACAACACCCTTGACTGTTAGAAGTATTAAATAATAAGACAATATCCCGGAATGTGAGGGAGGTAGATGAGTTATGAACTTTATTAAACCAGTATGTGATTTTTTGCCATAATTGTCTTATCTTGGGGCAAGCCCAAAACATATGAAACAGATCAGCATCTTGGTAGTGACATCTTGGACACTCAGCGGATCCATCCCGATAGTATTTGGCAGTTTTCGCTGGATATTGGTAAAAATCATTTATGAATTTCATATGTGATTCCTTCCAATTTGAAGGTATTAAGCACTTATCTAAGTTATTAAAACTCAGGCAAATTTTATCCTGATCTATATCTGGGATTAACGGTAACCAAAAGTTACAGATCTTACCCATTATGACTTGAGATTGTTTAGATAACATTATGTCGTATATCAGAGAAATTGATGTAATACCAGCAGTAAATCTTTGTAAGAGAGTCCTGACCTCAGACCATGCAATAGACAGAGGTAACCTCCATTTTTGAGCAGAGATAAAGTGTCTGATTTGAAAAAATGCAAATAAATCGGATCTGGGCAAATTAAATGCGGCAAACAAGGTTTCCCCTTGAAGTACTAACTCGTCCGGGCCAAATAATTGGCAAACCCGGTTTAATCCTTTTTCTGCCCATAGCTTAAAAACCTTCTGGCTAATTCCTGGTAAAAAGAGAGGGTTACCCTGAATAGGAAGAAAATCTGAAAGGGAAGGATCTATCTCCATTATTTTACAAAATTTATGCCATGCAAGAACTATATTTTTAAATGTAATCATTATGGAGACATTAGAAGGAAGCTGTTTAGGTTGACAATGGATTATAGCTGCCAATGCGAAAGGATGGATCAAGAAAGATTCTTCTTCATATGTGGCATAGATATTTGTCTTTGCCAGCCAATCAATTGCAATTTTCAATAATGAGGCAATATTATACAATCTAATGTCAGGAAATGATAACCCGCCAGCGCCTGATTTTTGTGAAAGTCTTGCTAAGGAAATACGAGGTTTTTTATTCCCCCATATAAATTTTGAAAAGTGGGAACACAATTTCCTTAAATCAATATTACGTAAGTATATCGGCAAATTCTGTAAAGGATACAGCAGCCGGGGGAGAATAATGGTTTTAACTAGATTGACCCGCGCCATTAAAGACAGTGGGAAAGAAATCCACAATTGTAAATCCACTTTAATTTTTTGAAATAACGAGATATAGTTATCAGTATACCAGTATTTAGGGTTTTTGTGTAATACAAGCCCTAAATATTTAATGGATTCTACCTCTTTAAAAGTATTAATAGATAAGCTTAAAGGAGATTTGCCGACAATCATCAATTCACTTTTCCCGGTATTAACCTTATAACCTGAGAACGAGCTAAACTCTTCCAAAAGTTGGATCAAAATTGGAATGGAATGCTGTAGATTCTTTAAAAAAAGTAAAACATCATCTGCATATAATAATATATTCAAGCAAGAAGTACCCAGGGGGATTCCAGTAAGGTACTTTCTCACTTGAATTGCAAATGGTTCTAGTGCCACATTAAACAGTAACAGAGATAGGGGACATCCTTGTCGTGTACCCCGCTGCATGAAGATTTTGGAAGAGATAGTACCGTTTACCACTAGGTGAGATATAGGATTAGAATATATTCTATGAATGCATTTTATAAAATTCCCTTTAATGCCGAATTTTCCTAGTGATGTGAATAGATGTTCCCATACTATGGAGTCAAAAGCTTTAACTGCGTCTAGTGTTAAGACTGCCATATCATATCTTCTATTTGGCTGCTCCTGATTCCAAGCATAGTCTAGGAAAGTTGTTAGTTTACGGATAGAAATACCCTTTTGAGGAATGAAAGTTTCCATCCTGAGACAGTGTTCAATTCTATCCCCAGAAATCAGTTACTACGCACTGAGGATAGTTAGTGATCAAGATAGATTACCTTTTAGGCTAAAATCCATGGGTAATAAGTTTATCCAAAGGGGTTATCCCCAGGAGATCATGAATAAAAACATTATAGATCTCGACAAAAGTAAAGTTAAACCCAAAAATAAAAATGATGCAAACAGATTAGTGCTTACTATGGAATATAGCCAGAGAAGTCAATACATTTTCAAAGCAGTGAGGAAACACTGGCACTTATTATCAAAATTTAATCCAGAAGTGGGATATTTTAAATTACCACCCATGCCATCATACAGACGGTTGAGAAACCTAAGGGATAATCTAGTGAGAGCGGATGTGGGTACAACTAAATTGCCTGAAATTAATTACTTGACCACTCCTAATAAAGGTTGCTATCCATGTCTCCATTGTGCTCAGTGCAATTCAGTAATTAGGGGTAAATTCTTAGCACAGAATGATAAACGTAAACAGTACACTATCAATGGCCTATATACTTGTCAAACTAACTATGTAATCTATCTTCTTAAATGCCTATGTGCCCTCTGTTATATCGGAGAGACCACCCAGGCCGCCAGGGACAGGTTTAGCTAGCACAAGGCATCAATAAAATCTAAAGATATGTCTTTACCAGTATCTACACATTTTACCCAAATGGGACACACAGTTAGTCAGTTGCGCTTCCAAGTAATCGATCATATTCCTATACATAGGAGAGGGGGCGATAGAGAACTCAAATTAAAACAAAAAGAGGTCTGGTGGATTAAGAAATTAAATACACTACATCCTTATGGTCTGAATAGGGACTACGATCTGTATTTGTTTTTATAAATTTTGATATTGAATTGGGGTGATATTCAGCATGGCACCACTAGAGGCTGCTAACAGAAAAAGTAAATACTTTTGTTGTCATATCTGGATAGGTATGGGTTAATTCAATTAATAATGTGAGCTGAAATTTGATTGGTTCAATCACCCTTTTTAAATGTGTGTTTTACTGTTTTTAAACTATGCATGATTAAGGACCATGTAGGTCCGAAACCTCACTGTTTTATGGTTGTGATATCACTAATAAAGAAATAATTCACCTTTAAGAAAATTGGTGCAGTGGTGCTGTTACTTTCTACATATGGACTATATATATATATATATATATATATATATATATAACACAAAAGACCCAGCACTCACTAGCAGATTCACAGCAATGTTTAAAAGCAAAACTGGGGGAAGTCAGTTACATTTGGCGCCAAAGGATCAAGCCCAGGACCACGACAAGGTCTCCCCCTTTCTGGGACCCTAAACCAGCACCCACACAATGCATACTTCCAAATAAACCAACTGGGAACCTCCCAGGGTGACACAGGCTTTTGTAACCTCCCCTATGTAAATACAAAACACAGGAATGGACCGCACTCACAGACTGGACTGGGTACACATCCTAAGCCACTGTTAACTCCACAGCCCTGAACACTGACAGACAGCTGCAAAGTTCCCAGCAACCCAGGCAGTTAACCCCAGAGCAACCTGGGTGTCAGGTCCGCAGGGGAGCATTACAAACATTAACACAAAACACAAAAGACCCAGCACTCACTAGCAGATTCACAGCAATGTTTAAAAGCAAAACTGGGGGAAGTCAGTTACATTTGGCGCCAAAGGATCACGCCCAGGACCACGACAAGGTCTCCCCCTTCCTGGGACCCTAAACCAGCACCCACACAATGCATACTTCCAAACAAACCAACTGGGAACCTCCCAGGGTGACACAGGCTTTTGTAACCTCCCCTATGTAAATACAAAACACAGGAATGGACCGCACTCTCAGACTGGACTGGGTACACATCCTAAGCCACTGTTAACTCCACAGCCCTGAACACTGACAGACAGCTGCAAAGTTCCCAGCAACCCAGGCAGTTAACCCCAGAGCAACCTGGGTGTCAGGTCCGCAGGGGAGCATTACAAACATTAACACAAAACACAAAAGACCCAGCACTCACTAGCAGATTCACAGCAATGTTTAAAAGCAAAACTGGGGGAAGTCAGTTACATTTGGCGCCAAAGGATCAAGCCCAGGACCACGACAAGGTCTCCCCCTTCCTGGGACCCTAAACCAGCACCCACACAATGCATACTTCCAAACAAACCAACTGGGAACCTCCCAGGGTGACACAGGCTTTTGTAACCTCCCCTATGTAAATACAAAACACAGGAATGGACCGCACTCACAGACTGGACTGGGTACACATCCTAAGCCACTGTTAACTCCACAGCCCTGAACACTGACAGACAGCTGCAAAGTTCCCAGCAACCCAGGCAGTTAACCCCAGAGCAACCTGGGTGTCAGGTCCGCAGGGGAGCATTACAAACATTACCACAAAACACAAAAGACCCAGCACTCACTAGCAGATTCACAGCAATGTTTAAAAGCAAAACTGGGGGAAGTCAGTTACATTTGGCGCCAAAGGATCAAGCCCAGGACCACGACAAGGTCTCCCCCTTCCTGGGACCCTAAACCAGCACCCACACAATGCATACTTCCAAACAAACCAACTGGGAACCTCCCAGGGTGACACAGGCTTTTGTAACCTCCCCTATGTAAATTCAAAACACAGGAATGGACCGCACTCACAGACCGGACTGGGTACACATCCTAAGCCACTGTTAACTCCACAGCCCTGAACACTGACAGACAGCTGCAAAGTTCCCAGCAACCCAGGCAGTTAACCCCAGAGCAACCTGGGTGTCAGGTCCGCAGGGGAGCATTACAAACATTAACACAAAACACAAAAGACCCAACACTCACTAGCAGATTCACAGCAATGTTTAAAAGCAAAACTGGGGGAAGTCAGTTACATTTGGCGCCAAAGGATCAAGCCCAGGACCACGACAAGGTCTCCCCCTTCCTGGGACCCTAAACCAGCACCCACACAATGCATACTTCCAAATAAACCAACTGGGAACCTCCCAGGGTGACACAGGCTTTAACCTCCCCTATGTAAATACAAAACACAGGAATGGACCACACTCACAGACTGGACTGGGTACACATCCTAAGCCACTGTTAACTCCACAGCCCTGAACACTGACAGACAGCTGCAAACAAACCAACTGGGAACCCTGTCTGTCTGTCAGTGTTCAGGGCTGTGGAGTTAACAGTGGCTTAGTATGTGTACCCAGTATGTGTACCCTAGTATGTGTACCCTAGTGAGTGCTGGGTCTTTTGTGTTTTGTGTTAATGTTTGTAATGCTCCCCTGCGGACCTGACACCCAGGTTGCTCTGGGGTTAACTGCCTGGGTTGCTGGGAACTTTGCAGCTGTCTGTCAGTGTTCAGGGCTGTGGAGTTAACAGTGGCTTAGGATGTGTACCCAGTCCATTCTGTGAGTGCGGTCCATTCCTGTGTTTTGTATTTACATAGGGGAGGTTACAAAAGCCTGTGTCACCCTGGGAGGTTCCCAGTTGGTTTGTTTGGAAGTATGCATTGTGTGGGTGCTGGTTTAGGGTCCCAGGAAGGGGGAGACCTTGTCGTGGTCCTGGGCTTGATCCTTTGGCGCCAAATGTAACTGACTTCCCCCAGTTTTGCTTTTAAACATTGCTGTGAATCTGCTAGTGAGTGCTGGGTCTTTTGTGTTTTGTGTTAATGTTTGTAATGCTCCCCTGCGGACCTGACACCCAGGTTGCTCTGGGGTTAACTACCTGGGTTGCTGGGAACTTTGCAGCTGTCTGTCAGTGTTCAGGGCTGTGGAGTTAACAGTGGCTTAGGATGTGTACCCAGTCCAGTCTGTGAGTGCGGTCCATTCCTGTGTTTTGTATTTACATAGGGGAGGTTACAAAAGCCTGTGTCACCCTGGGAGGTTCCCAGTTGGTTTGTTTGGAAGTATTTAGTGAAAAACAAGTTTAGAGTGAGTGCACCTGGTGAGTGTTAATATTGGGGAAACTGGTTTATATAACCACGCTCTAAACCCTACAAGTGTGACAGTTGTTCCTTCAAACGACTGTCAAAGAATGAAGCGCAATAACCAAGGCGAGGGGAGCTAAAGGTGTAATCGGTGGTGTTTGTATGTTACTGTGTAACCTAAATAAGAGTTTATGCTTATACGTTTTGGTTGAAAAAATAATATATTTATTTTAAAACACTTTAAAACATGTGCATAATAAAAGTATAGAGCTCTATTACTTTAAGACAATATAAAACAATATACAATGTATAATTTGTAATAACAATACTTAAGGATAGAAAATAGTTGCTAAAATATTGTACACTTTTTGCTTGCTTCTGTGGTCTATATAGTCTCTTTTGAGGCTTTAAAAGTTTCGTATTATTGTTGTTCTGGTACTCACGATTTTGTCTTGAGTGTAAAAGGCTTTTTAGCTTTATGGGGTCATAAAAAACCATTGCGGAGGCAATATACGTTTGGAGTAATTACAGCCTTTAATTTGACAATCTTGCTTTTTGCTTTTTGTGGCTTTGGTGGTTAATAGGAACAAGCAGTAGATTTGTTTCTATTTCCTTTTTTAGGAGTTACAAAGTTTTAAAAGAGGCTGATACAATGTATATCTCCATTGGCTGTGCTAAAGAAAAATCTTAGCTGTTTTATCGTTGTTATGGTGCTTGAAAGTTCCTCGATGTTTAGCGGGGGTTCAAAAATGAAATATCCGTTGGTCTCTGAGACTGTATACCCTATTTTTTTGCTAGTATGCTGTTCAGGGTTTGCAGGAGTCTCTAAGAGGCTTATAGCGTTTGAAAATTCCTCAATCTTTAGCAGGAGTTTAATTAGGAATATCCGTTGGTCTCTGAGACTGTTTACCCTTGTAATTTTGCTGGTAGGTGTTCAGGGTTTGCAGGAGTCTCTAAGAGGCAGTTCTGTCTGTCGTCCGGTGTTTTGTTTTGCTTCTTTTGCGCTTATTATTTCAAGCGCTAGATAGAGTTGAATCCGTTGAAGGGAAGATAGTTCTTATCCCACAGTGTGGGCATAAAATGTCAAAGAGGGTGCACACTCAGGTGGGCAGATCTACGCGTTTCGGCGGGTGCCTTTATCAAGATGCCTCTGAGAGTGTTTGCGGTCCTTTTTAAAAAGGGGTAGGTAGGTCCTGATTGGTTAATTAGAGATTCTTTGTTGACCAATCTTTGTGCAGATATTTGTGCAGTGTGTTCGGTTACAATTTTTAGCTGTAGTACAGATTTGTGAAATGATATGATAACGTCAGCTTGATTGAAAATTTTAACATATAAAGTTACTTATAATTTTCTAAACATAGTTGATCTGATTGTGTGTTTAGTTTGTGTGTGCGCCCTCTATAAAACATTATATAGTTTAAAGAAATAAACTGTATAAATTTGTGAATGGGAAAAATAAACTATATATGATTGTGAGTTAGAAAGAAGGGGGGGGTGTGTGTGTGTTCGGACGTATGTGATAACTTTGAATTTTTGCATCAGCATAACAATGCTTTAATTATTTTGCAGTTTTGTGGCTGATTACTGTTAAAATTTGCGACAGAGTTCGAAACGAAGATGTTATATGATATATTCCTCTATGAATATATGTAAATATAGGAATGTTTAAATCTAAAAGTATTAGATCAGAAAGTTTAAATCAAACTCCATATTTAATCCATGTGGATATAAAGTTTTAAAGGAGTAAATATATTCCGCTTCTTTTCTAAGTAGGAGGTTTTCTAGATTTCCCCCTCTGGGATTAAGGAAAACTTTTTTGACTCCCCAATATTTCAGGTGGTGGATATTGCCATTATGATGTTCAGTAAAATGTTTATATAGATTGGTGTTAGTTGATTTATGTTCGATATGGTGAAGATGTTCTCTTATGCGGTCTCTAAGCATACGGCTAGTTTGGCCAAAGTATTGGTAACCACATAAACATTGTAAACAATAAATGACATTCTTATCTGAACATCGTATGATTTCCTTGATGTTGATATATTGATTGTTATTATTAGATTTCAGGGTTTTAATCTTGCTACTATGTTTGCATGATTTACAGGATATACAAGGAAAGAAACCTTCAACTTTTTCTTTGTTAAGATCGAATGTATTGGGGTTGTGGATTTCCTTATTTTTAAATTCACTTGGTGATAGTATGTTTTTCAGATTTTTTGCTTTCCTAAAAATTATGTCTGGATTATTTTTCAATCTATGTCCCAAAATTTGGTCATGTTTTATATAATGCCAGTGTTTGTTTAAAATCTTTTTGATTTCATGATGTTGTGAGTTATATTGCGTTATAAAAGGTATAAATAAGGGATCATTTTTGTTTTGGTTAGGTGCTGATTTTTGTTTTGGTGCGAGTATCAAGTTCCTATCCATTTCTTTTACCTCTAATTGTGTTTTCTCCAAAGTGTGGATGTTATATCTTTTTTCAATGAATCTTTGTTTTAAGGTTTCTGATTGGGTGGAGTATTGGTTAATATCTGAACAATTTTTCCTGATTCTGGTGAATTGATTCTTGGGGATATTTGTTTTCCATTTATTTAGGTGGCAGCTTTTATTGTGTATGTAGTTATTGGCATCTGTTTTTTTAAAAAATGTTTTGGTTGTAATCATCATATTTTTAATTTCTATTTCTAAGTCCAAATAGTGAATTGAGTTTGTACTGAATTCATGAGTGAAATTAAGGCCTAGTATGTTGTTATTTAAGTCTTCTAGAAATAATTCTAGAAGTTCAGGTTCGCCTTTCCAAATTATAAATAGGTCATCTATATAGCGGTAATATAGCACAAGGTTCGCCCCCCATGGGCTAGAATTTATGTAATTATGTTCAAAATAACCCATGAATAGATTAGCATAACTGGGGGCGAACCTTGTGCCCATAGCAGTCCCCTTGTGTTGTAGAAAAATCTCTTCATTAAATAAAAAAGAGTTGTTATATAATATAAAATGGATACAATCAATTAGGAATTTATTTTGTTCTTTATTTAAATTTGGATCCTTGTCTAAGAAGAATTTTATAGCTTTAAGCCCTTTTTGGTGATCTATGTTTGTGTATAGGGAATTTACATCACATGTTACTAGAAGGAAGTTTTCTTCCCAAGATATATCTTTTAGGATGTTGAGTAATTGAGTCGAGTCTTTTAGATAGGAGGGTAACTGGGAAATGTATGACTGTAAGAAGAAATCGACATATTGCGAAAGATTTGATGTGAGGGATCCTATGCCTGATATGATAGGTCGTCCAGGGGGTTTAGTTAAGTTTTTATGGATTTTGGGAAGTATGTAAAAAGTAGGTGAAATGGGGTTTACAATGTTTATAAAATCAAATTCATTTTTTGTAAGTACTCCTGAGTTTAATGCTTTTATAAGAAGATCTTGTAGTTTTTTTGTTTGGTTTTTTAAGGGATTAGATCTTAATTTTTTATATGTTGTTTGGTCATTTAGAAGTCTGTAAGATTCCTCTAAATAAAAAGATGTGTCCATAAGGACTATTCCTCCGCCCTTGTCAGCTTGCTTAATAGTGATTTCGTTATTATTTTTTAGATCTCTTATTATTTTTAGTTCCTTTTGAGTCATATTCCACTCTATGAATTTATTTTGATCTAGTTTGTCTATATCTTGTTTGACCATTTTCTCAAAGAGTTTAATGTCTTCGCTTTTTTCATTTGTGGGATAGAACGTTGAGGGGGCTTTTAGATTTGTGTGTTTAAATTTTTGTTCATTTTCTTTGAGGGTTTTGTTCTCGAGAGGGTTCTTTATGAAATATCTTTTTAAGGTGAGTTTACGTATGTATTGGTGTATGTTTATGAGGGTTTTGAATTTATTTAATTTGCATGATGGGGCAAATGATAAGCCTTTACTTAGAACTGATTTTTGAAGAGGATTTAATTGGTATTTACTTATGTTGAATATTCCTGTATGTTTTATTTCTGTCTTTTCGGGATTTTGTCTAGATTTTCTTCCGTTTCTCCTACCTCTAATCCTCGTTTGTTTCTTACGATTCTTTTTGGGAGGATGCGGTGTGTGTTGGTTTTTGATGTTCCTTCCCCTAAAGGGGCCTGTTCTAAAAAAACCTTCTGTTGTTCTGCAATATGAGGTGCGGGGGACCTTGTGTCTTGTTCTAATGGTTGATATCTATTTCTTGTTTGAATTCTCCAATCTGAGTTGGAGTCAAAATGGTTTCTTTTGTGATTAGTGTAATAAGAGTTTTTATTTTTATTCTTGTATGTGTAGTGATCAGATTGGTCATAATTGTGTCTATAGGGATATTGGTTATCTGGTTTGTAATTCCATTCTCGGTTATCCCATCTATGTTCATAGTTATTTCTTTGATTATAATTATTTCTGTTAAGGTTTGAATTGTGTTGGTATTCTCTATATGAGTAATTTCTCCTAGGGGTATAGCCCCAATCTATGTTTGAATCGTTATTCGACAAATCATAATTGTTATGTGAATATTGGTTTGAAAAAGAATGTTGGTTTGAAAAAGAATTTTTGGGTGTTCTTGTGTCATATCTATTTTGACTTACGAATTTTTCTTCTGTTTGTGCTTTTGTGTGGTATTGGTCATCAGGGTAGTTAGTGTAATGTCTTCTATGATAGTTTTGTTGTTTATTAGATCCTTCTATATTTCGTATGTCTGATGGAATTTGATTCCTAAATGTCGTGTGATTCGATTGTGGGGGTTTATTTTGGTTTATATTTGTATGGTTAGATTTCCCAAATAAATATGATTTGTCTAAAGTTTTTGGAATTGGAGAAGCGACTATTTCAGCTGTATTCTCGTTTGTGGAATCTATTTCTATTGGAATATCAATATCTAGAGTTTCAGAGTAGTCTTCCAGATCTCTATTATATTTAGATGATTTCGTTGCTAGAATATTTTCTTTAAAACTTGAAATGGTGTTAAAAATTTCTTTTTGATTGTTTAGGAACTCAGTATTATTTTCATAAATTTTTAAAATGTTTTTTTGTTGGTCTATTTCCTTTTTAGTCTCACTTAATGTGATGTTTCTAGACTTGATTATTATTTTCATTAATGTTATAGAAGCGTTTTCAAGGGTATCAAACCATTCATTAGATAGTTCATCGTTTAGGTTGAATGTACAATTTTTCTTTAATCTAAGTCCTCTTGGGACCATGTTATTCTCAATATATTTTTCTGTGTATTTGATTTCTATGGTATTTTTTAGTTCTTTAATCAAAAGTTTTTCTAAGTTATCACATAGTTCTGTCAGATTTTTAGGAGTATTTGTGTGGGGATTAATATCTTGGTTTTGGTGTTCTATAGAAATACCTTGTAATATTTCTTCTCTTTGTGCAAATATATCCATATTGGTAGTGTAAAATAAAAGAAAAAGATAAAAGTATGATAATGTGTTGGGGCCCGATTAACTTTTTGAAGTTAAACTTTGTTTTTAAGTTAACAATTTATAGATAGTATTATATATTCTTTGTATATTCTTTGTGAAAAAACGGTGTGTCTCAAACTCAAATAGAAGGAAGTAAGTGATTAGTGAAAAACAAGTTTAGAGTGAGTGCACCTGGTGAGTGTTAATATTGGGGAAACTGGTTTATATAACCACGCTCTAAACCCTACAAGTGTGACAGTTGTTCCTTCAAACGACTGTCAAAGAATGAAGCGCAATAACCAAGGTGAGGGGAGCTAAAGGTGTAATCGGTGGTGTTTGTATGTTACTGTGTAACCTAAATAAGAGTTTATGCTTATACGTTTTGGTTGAAAAAATAATATATTTATTTTAAAACACTTTAAAACATGTGCATAATAAAAGTATAGAGCTCTATTACTTTAAGACAATATAAAACAATATACAATGTATAATTTGTAATAACAATACTTAAGGATAGAAAATAGTTGCTAAAATATTGTACACTTTTTGCTTGCTTCTGTGGTCTATATAGTCTCTTTTGAGGCTTTAAAAGTTTCGTATTATTGTTGTTCTGGTACTCACGATTTTGTCTTGAGTGTAAAAGGCTTTTTAGCTTTATGGGGTCATAAAAAACCGTTGTGGAGGCAATATACGTTTGGAGTAATTACAGCCTTTAATTTGACAATCTTGCTTTTTGTGGCTTTGGTGGTTAATAGGAACAAGCAGTAGATTTGTTTCTATTTCCTTTTTTAGGAGTTACAAAGTTTTAAAAGAGGCTGATACAATGTATATCTCCATTGGCTGTGCTAAAGAAAAATCTTAGCCGTTTTATCGTTGTTATGGTGCTTGAAAGTTCCTCGATGTTTAGCGGGGGTTCAAAAATGAAATATCCGTTGGTCTCTGAGACTGTATACCCTATTTTTTTGCTAGTATGCTGTTCAGGGTTTGCAGGAGTCTCTAAGAGGCTTATAGCGTTTGAAAATTCCTCAATCTTTAGCAGGAGTTTAATTAGGAATATCCGTTGGTCTCTGAGACTGTTTACCCTTGTAATTTTGCTGGTAGGTGTTCAGGGTTTGCAGGAGTCTCTAAGAGGCAGTTCTGTCTGTCGTCCGGTGTTTTGTTTTGCTTCTTTTGCGCTTATTATTTCAAGCGCTAGATAGAGTTGAATCCGTTGAAGGGAAGATAGTTCTTATCCCACAGTGTGGGCATAAAATGTCAAAGAGGGTGCACACTCAGGTGGGCAGATCTACGCGTTTCGGCGGGTGCCTTTATCAAGATGCCTCTGAGAGTGTTCGCGGTCCTTTTTAAAAAGGGGTAGGTAGGTCCTGATTGGTTAATTAGAGATTCTTTGTTGACCAATCTTTGTGCAGATATTTGTGCAGTGTGTTCGGTTACAATTTTTAGCTGTAGTACAGATTTGTGAAATTATATGATAACGTCAGCTTGATTGAAAATTTTAACATATAAAGTTACTCATAATTTTCTAAACATAGTTGATCTGATTGTGTGTTTAGTTTGTGTGTGCGCCCTCTATAAAACATTATATAGTTTAAAGAAATAAACTGTATAAATTTGTGAATGGGAAAAATAAACTATATATGATTGTGAGTTAGAAAGAAGGGGGGGGTGTGTGTGTTCGGACGTATGTGATAACTTTGAATTTTTGCATCAGCATAACAATGCTTTAATTATTTTGCAGTTTTGTGGCTGATTACTGTTAAAATTTGCGACAGAGTTCGAAACGAAGATGTTATATGATATATTCCTCTATGAATATATGTAAATATAGGAATGTTTAAATCTAAAAGTATTAGATCAGAAAGTTTAAATCAAACTCCATATTTAATCCATGTGGATATAAAGTTTTAAAGGAGTAAATATATTCCGCTTCTTTTCTAAGTAGGAGGTTTTCTAGATTTCCCCCTCTGGGATTAAGGAAAACTTTTTTGACTCCCCAATATTTCAGGTGGTGGATATTGCCATTATGATGTTCAGTAAAATGTTTATATAGATTGGTGTTAGTTGATTTATGTTCGATATGGTGAAGATGTTCTCTTATGCGGTCTCTAAGCATACGGCTAGTTTGGCCAAAGTATTGGTAACCACATAAACATTGTAAACAATAAATGACATTCTTATCTGAACATCGTATGATTTCCTTGATGTTGATATATTGATTGTTATTATTAGATTTCAGGGTTTTAATCTTGCTACTATGTTTGCATGATTTACAGGATATACAAGGAAAGAAACCTTCAACTTTTTCTTTGTTAAGATCGAATGTATTGGGGTTGTGGATTTCCTTATTTTTAAATTCACTTGGTGATAGTATGTTTTTCAGATTTTTTGCTTTCCTAAAAATTATGTCTGGATTATTTTTCAATCTATGTCCCAAAATTTGGTCATGTTTTATATAATGCCAGTGTTTGTTTAAAATCTTTTTGATTTCATGATGTTGTGAGTTATATTGCGTTATAAAAGGTATAAATAAGGGATCATTTTTGTTTTGGTTAGGTGCTGATTTTTGTTTTGGTGCGAGTATCAAGTTCCTATCCATTTCTTTTACCTCTAATTGTGTTTTCTCCAAAGTGTGGATGTTATATCTTTTTTCAATGAATCTTTGTTTTAAGGTTTCTGATTGGGTGGAGTATTGGTTAATATCTGAACAATTTTTCCTGATTCTGGTGAATTGATTCTTGGGGATATTTGTTTTCCATTTATTTAGGTGGCAGCTTTTATTGTGTATGTAGTTATTGGCATCTGTTTTTTTAAAAAATGTTTTGGTTGTAATCATCATATTTTTAATTTCTATTTCTAAGTCCAAATAGTGAATTGAGTTTGTACTGAATTCATGAGTGAAATTAAGGCCTAGTATGTTGTTATTTAAGTCTTCTAGAAATAATTCTAGAAGTTCAGGTTCGCCTTTCCAAATTATAAATAGGTCATCTATATAGCGGTAATATAGCACAAGGTTCGCCCCCCATGGGCTAGAATTTATGTAATTATGTTCAAAATAACCCATGAATAGATTAGCATAACTGGGGGCGAACCTTGTGCCCATAGCAGTCCCCTTGTGTTGTAGAAAAATCTCTTCATTAAATAAAAAAGAGTTGTTATATAATATAAAATGGATACAATCAATTAGGAATTTATTTTGTTCTTTATTTAAATTTGGATCCTTGTCTAAGAAGAATTTTATAGCTTTAAGCCCTTTTTGGTGATCTATGTTTGTGTATAGGGAATTTACATCACATGTTACTAGAAGGAAGTTTTCTTCCCAAGATATATCTTTTAGGATGTTGAGTAATTGAGTCGAGTCTTTTAGATAGGAGGGTAACTGGGAAATGTATGACTGTAAGAAGAAATCGACATATTGCGAAAGATTTGATGTGAGGGATCCTATGCCTGATATGATAGGTCGTCCAGGGGGTTTAGTTAAGTTTTTATGGATTTTGGGAAGTATGTAAAAAGTAGGTGAAATGGGGTTTACAATGTTTATAAAATCAAATTCATTTTTTGTAAGTACTCCTGAGTTTAATGCTTTTATAAGAAGATCTTGTAGTTTTTTTGTTTGGTTTTTTAAGGGATTAGATCTTAATTTTTTATATGTTGTTTGGTCATTTAGAAGTCTGTAAGATTCCTCTAAATAAAAAGATGTGTCCATAAGGACTATTCCTCCGCCCTTGTCAGCTTGCTTAATAGTGATTTCGTTATTATTTTTTAGATCTCTTATTATTTTTAGTTCCTTTTGAGTCATATTCCACTCTATGAATTTATTTTGATCTAGTTTGTCTATATCTTGTTTGACCATTTTCTCAAAGAGTTTAATGTCTTCGCTTTTTTCATTTGTGGGATAGAACGTTGAGGGGGCTTTTAGATTTGTGTGTTTAAATTTTTGTTCATTTTCTTTGAGGGTTTTGTTCTCGAGAGGGTTCTTTATGAAATATCTTTTTAAGGTGAGTTTACGTATGTATTGGTGTATGTTTATGAGGGTTTTGAATTTATTTAATTTGCATGATGGGGCAAATGATAAGCCTTTACTTAGAACTGATTTTTGAAGAGGATTTAATTGGTATTTACTTATGTTGAATATTCCTGTATGTTTTATTTCTGTCTTTTCGGGATTTTGTCTAGATTTTCTTCCGTTTCTCCTACCTCTAATCCTCGTTTGTTTCTTACGATTCTTTTTGGGAGGATGCGGTGTGTGTTGGTTTTTGATGTTCCTTCCCCTAAAGGGGCCTGTTCTAAAAAAACCTTCTGTTGTTCTGCAATATGAGGTGCGGGGGACCTTGTGTCTTGTTCTAATGGTTGATATCTATTTCTTGTTTGAATTCTCCAATCTGAGTTGGAGTCAAAATGGTTTCTTTTGTGATTAGTGTAATAAGAGTTTTTATTTTTATTCTTGTATGTGTAGTGATCAGATTGGTCATAATTGTGTCTATAGGGATATTGGTTATCTGGTTTGTAATTCCATTCTCGGTTATCCCATCTATGTTCATAGTTATTTCTTTGATTATAATTATTTCTGTTAAGGTTTGAATTGTGTTGGTATTCTCTATATGAGTAATTTCTCCTAGGGGTATAGCCCCAATCTATGTTTGAATCGTTATTCGACAAATCATAATTGTTATGTGAATATTGGTTTGAAAAAGAATGTTGGTTTGAAAAAGAATTTTTGGGTGTTCTTGTGTCATATCTATTTTGACTTACGAATTTTTCTTCTGTTTGTGCTTTTGTGTGGTATTGGTCATCAGGGTAGTTAGTGTAATGTCTTCTATGATAGTTTTGTTGTTTATTAGATCCTTCTATATTTCATATGTCTGATGGAATTTGATTCCTAAATGTCGTGTGATTCGATTGTGGGGGTTTATTTTGGTTTATATTTGTATGGTTAGATTTCCCAAATAAATATGATTTGTCTAAAGTTTTTGGAATTGGAGAAGCGACTATTTCAGCTGTATTCTCGTTTGTGGAATCTATTTCTATTGGAATATCAATATCTAGAGTTTCAGAGTAGTCTTCCAGATCTCTATTATATTTAGATGATTTCGTTGCTAGAATATTTTCTTTAAAACTTGAAATGGTGTTAAAAATTTCTTTTTGATTGTTTAGGAACTCAGTATTATTTTCATAAATTTTTAAAATGTTTTTTTGTTGGTCTATTTCCTTTTTAGTCTCACTTAATGTGATGTTTCTAGACTTGATTATTATTTTCATTAATGTTATAGAAGCGTTTTCAAGGGTATCAAACCATTCATTAGATAGTTCATCGTTTAGGTTGAATGTACAATTTTTCTTTAATCTAAGTCCTCTTGGGACCATGTTATTCTCAATATATTTTTCTGTGTATTTGATTTCTATGGTATTTTTTAGTTCTTTAATCAAAAGTTTTTCTAAGTTATCACATAGTTCTGTCAGATTTTTAGGAGTATTTGTGTGGGGATTAATATCTTGGTTTTGGTGTTCTATAGAAATACCTTGTAATATTTCTTCTCTTTGTGCAAATATATCCATATTGGTAGTGTAAAATAAAAGAAAAAGATAAAAGTATGATAATGTGTTGGGGCCCGATTAACTTTTTGAAGTTAAACTTTGTTTTTAAGTTAACAATTTATAGATAGTATTATATATTCTTTGTATATTCTTTGTGAAAAAACGGTGTGTCTCAAACTCAAATAGAAGGAAGTAAGTGATTAGTGAAAAACAAGTTTAGAGTGAGTGCACCTGGTGAGTGTTAATATTGGGGAAACTGGTTTATATAACCACGCTCTAAACCCTACAAGTGTGACAGTTGTTCCTTCAAATGACTGTCAAAGAATGAAGCGCAATAACCAAGGTGAGGGGAGCTAAAGGTGTAATCGGTGGTGTTTGTATGTTACTGTGTAACCTAAATAAGAGTTTATGCTTATACGTTTTGGTTGAAAAAATAATATATTTATTTTAAAACACTTTAAAACATGTGCATAATAAAAGTATAGAGCTCTATTACTTTAAGACAATATAAAACAATATACAATGTATAATTTGTAATAACAATACTTAAGGATAGAAAATAGTTGCTAAAATATTGTACACTTTTTGCTTGCTTCTGTGGTCTATATAGTCTCTTTTGAGGCTTTAAAAGTTTCGTATTATTGTTGTTCTGGTACTCACGATTTTGTCTTGAGTGTAAAAGGCTTTTTAGCTTTATGGGGTCATAAAAAACCGTTGTGGAGGCAATATACGTTTGGAGTAATTACAGCCTTTAATTTGACAATCTTGCTTTTTGTGGCTTTGGTGGTTAATAGGAACAAGCAGTAGATTTGTTTCTATTTCCTTTTTTAGGAGTTACAAAGTTTTAAAAGAGGCTGATACAATGTATATCTCCATTGGCTGTGCTAAAGAAAAATCTTAGCCGTTTTATCGTTGTTATGGTGCTTGAAAGTTCCTCGATGTTTAGCGGGGGTTCAAAAATGAAATATCCGTTGGTCTCTGAGACTGTATACCCTATTTTTTTGCTAGTATGCTGTTCAGGGTTTGCAGGAGTCTCTAAGAGGCTTATAGCGTTTGAAAATTCCTCAATCTTTAGCAGGAGTTTAATTAGGAATATCCGTTGGTCTCTGAGACTGTTTACCCTTGTAATTTTGCTGGTAGGTGTTCAGGGTTTGCAGGAGTCTCTAAGAGGCAGTTCTGTCTGTCGTCCGGTGTTTTGTTTTGCTTCTTTTGCGCTTATTATTTCAAGCGCTAGATAGAGTTGAATCCGTTGAAGGGAAGATAGTTCTTATCCCACAGTGTGGGCATAAAATGTCAAAGAGGGTGCACACTCAGGTGGGCAGATCTACGCGTTTCGGCGGGTGCCTTTATCAAGATGCCTCTGAGAGTGTTCGCGGTCCTTTTTAAAAAGGGGTAGGTAGGTCCTGATTGGTTAATTAGAGATTCTTTGTTGACCAATCTTTGTGCAGATATTTGTGCAGTGTGTTCGGTTACAATTTTTAGCTGTAGTACAGATTTGTGAAATTATATGATAACGTCAGCTTGATTGAAAATTTTAACACATAAAGTTACTCATAATTTTCTAAACATAGTTGATCTGATTGTGTGTTTAGTTTGTGTGTGCGCCCTCTATAAAACATTATATAGTTTAAAGAAATAAACTGTATAAATTTGTGAATGGGAAAAATAAACTATATATGATTGTGAGTTAGAAAGAAGGGGGGGGGTGTGTGTGTTCGGACGTATGTGATAACTTTGAATTTTTGCATCAGCATAACAATGCTTTAATTATTTTGCAGTTTTGTGGCTGATTACTGTTAAAATTTGCGACAGAGTTCGAAACGAAGATGTTATATGATATATTCCTCTATGAATATATGTAAATATAGGAATGTTTAAATCTAAAAGTATTAGATCAGAAAGTTTAAATCAAACTCCATATTTAATCCATGTGGATATAAAGTTTTAAAGGAGTAAATATATTCCGCTTCTTTTCTAAGTAGGAGGTTTTCTAGATTTCCCCCTCTGGGATTAAGGAAAACTTTTTTGACTCCCCAATATTTCAGGTGGTGGATATTGCCATTATGATGTTCAGTAAAATGTTTATATAGATTGGTGTTAGTTGATTTATGTTCGATATGGTGAAGATGTTCTCTTATGCGGTCTCTAAGCATACGGCTAGTTTGGCCAAAGTATTGGTAACCACATAAACATTGTAAACAATAAATGACATTCTTATCTGAACATCGTATGATTTCCTTGATGTTGATATATTGATTGTTATTATTAGATTTCAGGGTTTTAATCTTGCTACTATGTTTGCATGATTTACAGGATATACAAGGAAAGAAACCTTCAACTTTTTCTTTGTTAAGATCGAATGTATTGGGGTTGTGGATTTCCTTATTTTTAAATTCACTTGGTGATAGTTTTTCAGATTTTTTGCTTTCCTAAAAATGATGTCTGGATTATTTTTCAATCTATGTCCCAAACTTTGGTCATGTTTTATATAATGCCAGTGTTTGTTTAAAATCTTTTTGATTTCATGATGTTGTGAGTTATATTGCGTTATAAAAGGTATAAATAAGGGATCATTTTTGTTTTGGTTAGGTGCTGATTTTTGTTTTGGTGCGAGTATCAAATTCCTATCCATTTCTTTTACCTCTAATTGTGTTTTCTCCAAAGTGTGGATGTTATATCTTTTTTCAATGAATCTTTGTTTTAAGGTTTCTGATTGGGTGGAGTATTGGTTAATATCTGAACAATTTTTCCTGATTCTGGTGAATTGATTCTTGGGGATATTTGTTTTCCATTTATTTAGGTGGCAGCTTTTATTGTGTATGTAGTTATTGGCATCTGTTTTTTTTAAAAATGTTTTGGTTGTAATCATCATATTTTTAATTTCTATTTCTAAGTCCAAATAGTGAATTGAGTTTGTACTGAATTCATGAGTGAAATTAAGGCCTAGTATGTTTTTATTTAAGTCTTCTAAAAATAATTCTAGAAGTTCAGGTTCGCCTTTCCAAATTATAAATAGGTCATCTATATAGCGGTAATATAGCACAAGGTTCGCCCCCCATGGGCTAGAATTTATGTAATTATGTTCAAAATAACCCATGAATAGATTAGCATAACTGGGGGCGAACCTTGTGCCCATAGCAGTCCCCTTGTGTTGTAGAAAAATCTCTTCATTAAATAAAAAAGAGTTGTTATGTAATATAAAATGGATACAATCAATTAGGAATTTATTTTGTTCTTTATTTAAATTTGGATCCTTGTCTAAGAAGAATTTTATAGCTTTAAGCCCTTTTTGGTGATCTATGTTTGTGTATAGGGAATTTACATCACATGTTACTAGAAGGAAGTTTTCTTCCCAAGATATATCTTTTAGGATGTTGAGTAATTGAGTTGAGTCTTTTAGATAGGAGGGTAACTGGGAAACGTATGACTGTAAGAAGAAATCGACATATTGCGAAAGATTTGATGTGAGGGATCCTATGCCTGATATGATAGGTCGTCCAGGGGGTTTAGTTAAGTTTTTATGGATTTTGGGAAGTATGTAAAAAGTAGGTGAAATGGGGTTTACAATGTTTATAAAATCAAATTCATTTTTTGTAAGTACTCCTGAGTTTAATGCTTTTATAAGAAGATCTTGTAGTTTTTTTGTTTGGTTTTTTAAGGGATTAGATCTTAATTTTTTATATGTTGTTTGGTCATTTAGAAGTCTGTAAGATTCCTCTAAATAAAAAGATGTGTCCATAAGGACTATTCCTCCGCCCTTGTCAGCTTGCTTAATAGTGATTTCGTTATTATTTTTTAGATCTTTTATTATTTTTAGTTCCTTTTGAGTCATATTCCACTCTATGAATTTGTTTTGATCTAGTTTGTCTATATCTTGTTTGACCATTTTCTCAAAGAGTTTAATGTCTTCGCTTTTTTCATTTGTGGGATAGAATGTTGAGGGGGCTTTTAGATTTGTGTGTTTAAATTTTTGTTCATTTTCTTTGAGGGTTTTGTTCTCGAGAGGGTTCTTTATGAAATATCTTTTTAAGGTGAGTTTACGTATGTATTGGTTTATGTTTATGAGGGTTTCGAATTTATTTAATTTGCATGATGGGGCAAATGATAAGCCTTTACTTAGAACTGATTTTTGAAGAGGATTTAATTGGTATTTACTTATGTTGAATATTCCTGTATGTTTTATTTCTGTCTTTTCGGGATTTTGTCTAGATTTTCTTCCGTTTCTCCTACCTCTAATCCTCGTTTGTTTCTTACGATTCTTTTTGGGAGGATGCGGTGTGTGTTGGTTTTTGATGTTCCTTCCCCTAAAGGGGCCTGTTCTAAAAAAAATTACTCATATAGAGAATACCAACACAATTCAAACCTTAGCAGAAATAATTATAATCAAAGAAATAACTATGAACATAGATGGGATAACGGAGAATGGAATTACAAACCAGATAACCAATATCCCTATAGACACAATTATGACCAATCTGATCACTACACATACAAGAATAAAAATAAAAACTCTTATTACACTAATCACAAAAGAAACCATTTTGACTCCAACTCAGATTGGAGAATTCAAACAAGAAATAGATATCAACCATTAGAACAAGACACAAGGTCCCCCGCACCTCATATTGCAGAACAACAGAAGGTTTTTTTAGAACAGGCCCCTTTAGGGGAAGGAACATCAAAAACCAACACACACCGCATCCTCCCAAAAAGAATCGTAAGAAACAAACGAGGATTAGAGGTAGGAGAAACGGAAGAAAATCTAGACAAAATCCCGAAAAGACAGAAATAAAACATACAGGAATATTCAACATAAGTAAATACCAATTAAATCCTCTTCAAAAATCAGTTCTAAGTAAAGGCTTATCATTTGCCCCATCATGCAAATTAAATAAATTCAAAACCCTCATAAACATAAACCAATACATACGTAAACTCACCTTAAAAAGATATTTCATAAAGAACCCTCTCGAGAACAAAACCCTCAAAGAAAATGAACAAAAATTTAAACACACAAATCTAAAAGCCCCCTCAACGTTCTATCCCACAAATGAAAAAAGCGAAGACATTAAACTCTTTGAGAAAATGGTCAAACAAGATATAGACAAACTAGATCAAAACAAATTCATAGAGTGGAATATGACTCAAAAGGAACTAAAAATAATAAAAGATCTAAAAAATAATAACGAAATCACTATTAAGCAAGCTGACAAGGGCGGAGGAATAGTCCTTATGGACACATCTTTTTATTTAGAGGAATCTTACAGACTTCTAAATGACCAAACAACATATAAAAAATTAAGATCTAATCCCTTAAAAAACCAAACAAAAAAACTACAAGATCTTCTTATAAAAGCATTAAACTCAGGAGTACTTACAAAAAATGAATTTGATTTTATAAACATTGTAAACCCCATTTCACCTACTTTTTACATACTTCCCAAAATCCATAAAAACTTAACTAAACCCCCTGGACGACCTATCATATCAGGCATAGGATCCCTCACATCAAATCTTTCGCAATATGTCGATTTCTTCTTACAGTCATACGTTTCCCAGTTACCCTCCTATATAAAAGACTCGACTCAATTACTCAACATCCTAAAAGATATATCTTGGGAAGAAAACTTCCTTCTAGTAACATGTGATGTAAATTCCCTATACACAAACATAGATCACCAAAAAGGGCTTAAAGCTATAAAATTCTTCTTAGACAAGGATCCAAATTTAAATAAAGAACAAAATAAATTCCTAATTGATTGTATCCATTTTATATTATATAACAACTCTTTTTTATTTAATGAAGAGATTTTTCTACAACACAAGGGGACTGCTATGGGCACAAGGTTCGCCCCCAGTTATGCTAATCTATTCATGGGTTATTTTGAACATAATTACATAAATTCTAGCCCATGGGGGGCGAACCTTGTGCTATATTACCGCTATATAGATGAGCTATTTATAATTTGGAAAGGCGAACCTGAACTTCTAGAATTATTTCTAGAAGACTTAAATAACAACATACTAGGCCTTAATTTCACTCATGAATTCAGTACAAACTCAATTCACTATTTGGACTTAGAAATAGAAATTAAAAATATGATGATTACAACCAAAACATTTTTTAAAAAAACAGATGCCAATAACTACATACACAATAAAAGCTGCCACCTAAATAAATGGAAAACAAATATCCCCAAGAATCAATTCACCAGAATCAGGAAAAATTGTTCAGATATTAACCAATACTCCACCCAATCAGAAACCTTAAAACAAAGATTCATTGAAAAAAGATATAACATCCACACTTTGGAGAAAACACAATTAGAGGTAAAAGAAATGGATAGGAACTTGATACTCGCACCAAAACAAAAATCAGCACCTAACCAAAACAAAAATGATCCCTTATTTATACCTTTTATAACGCAATATAACTCACAACATCATGAAATCAAAAAGATTTTAAACAAACACTGGCATTATATAAAACATGACCAAATTTTGGGACATAGACTGAAAAATAATCCAGACATCATTTTTAGGAAAGCAAAAAATCTGAAAAACATACTATCACCAAGTGAATTTAAAAATAAGGAAATCCACAACCCCAATACATTCGATCTCAACAAAGAAAAAGTTGAAGGTTTCTTTCCTTGTATATCCTGTAAATCATGCAAACATAGTAGCAAGATTAAAACCCTGAAATCTAATAATAACAATCAATATATCAACATCAAGGAAATCATACGATGTTCAGATAAGAATGTCATTTATTGTTTACAATGTTTATGTGGTTACCAATACTTTGGCCAAACTAGCCGTATGCTTAGAGACCGCATAAGAGAACATCTTCACCATATCGAACATAAATCAACTAACACCAATCTATATAAACATTTTACTGAACATCATAATGGCAATATCCACCACCTGAAATATTGGGGAGTCAAAAAAGTTTTCCTTAATCCCAGAGGGGGAAATCTAGAAAACCTCCTACTTAGAAAAGAAGCGGAATATATTTACTCCTTTAAAACTTTATATCCACATGGATTAAATATGGAGTTTGATTTAAACTTTCTGATCTAATACTTTTAGATTTAAACATTCCTATATTTACATATATTCATAGAGGAATATATCATATAACATCTTCGTTTCGAACTCTGTCGCAAATTTTAACAGTAATCAGCCACAAAACTGCAAAATAATTAAAGCATTGTTATGCTGATGCAAAAATTCAAAGTTATCACATACGTCCGAACACACACACACCCCCCCCTTCTTTCTAACTCACAATCATATATAGTTTATTTTTCCCATTCACAAATTTATACAGTTTATTTCTTTAAACTATATAATGTTTTATAGAGGGCGCACACACAAACTAAACACACAATCAGATCAACTATGTTTAGAAAATTATAAGTAACTTTATATGTTAAAATTTTCAATCAAGCTGACGTTATCATATCATTTCACAAATCTGTACTACAGCTAAAAATTGTAACCGAACACACTGCACAAATATCTGCACAAAGATTGGTCAACAAAGAATCTCTAATTAACCAATCAGGACCTACCTACCCCTTTTTAAAAAGGACCGCGAACACTCTCAGAGGCATCTTGATAAAGGCACCCGCCGAAACGCGTAGATCTGCCCACCTGAGTGTGCACCCTCTTTGACATTTTATGCCCACACTGTGGGATAAGAACTATCTTCCCTTCAACGGATTCAACTCTATCTAGCGCTTGAAATAATAAGCGCAAAAGAAGCAAAACAAAAACACCGGACGACAGACAGAACTGCCTCTTAGAGACACCTGCAAACCCTGAACACCTACCAGCAAAATTACAAGGGTAAACAGTCTCAGAGACCAACGGATATTCCTAATTAAACTCCTGCTAAAGATTGAGGAATTTTCAAACGCTATAAGCCTCTTAGAGACTCCTGCAAACCCTGAACAGCATACTAGCAAAAAAATAGGGTATACAGTCTCAGAGACCAACGGATATTTCATTTTTGAACCCCCGCTAAACATCGAGGAACTTTCAAGCACCATAACAACGATAAAACGGCTAAGATTTTTCTTTAGCACAGCCAATGGAGATATACATTGTATCAGCCTCTTTTAAAACTTTGTAACTCCTAAAAAAGGAAATAGAAACAAATCTACTGCTTGTTCCTATTAACCACCAAAGCCACAAAAAGCAAAAAGCAAGATTGTCAAATTAAAGGCTGTAATTACTCCAAACGTATATTGCCTCCGCAACGGTTTTTTATGACCACATAAAGCTAAAAAGCCTTTTACACTCAAGACAAAATCGTGAGTACCAGAACAACAATAATACGAAACTTTTAAAGCCTCAAAAGAGACTATATAGACCACAGAAGCAAGCAAAAAGTGTACAATATTTTAGCAACTATTTTCTATCCTTAAGTATTGTTATTACAAATTATACATTGTATATTGTTTTATATTGTCTTAAAGTAATAGAGCTCTATACTTTTATTATGCACATGTTTTAAAGTGTTTTAAAATAAATATATTATTTTTTCAACCAAAACGTATAAGCATAAACTCTTATTTAGGTTACACAGTAACATACAAACACCACCGATTACACCTTTAGCTCCCCTCACCTTGGTTATTGCGCTTCATTCTTTGACAGTCGTTTGAAGGAACAACTGTCACACTTGTAGGGTTTAGAGCGTGGTTATATAAACCAGTTTCCCCAATATTAACACTCACCAGGTGCACTCACTCTAAACTTGTTTTTCACTAATCACTTACTTCCTTCTATTTGAGTTTGAGACACACCGTTTTTTCACAAAGAATATACAAAGAATATATAATACTATCTATAAATTGTTAACTTAAAAACAAAGTTTAACTTCAAAAAGTTAATCGGGCCCCAACACATTATCATACTTTTATCTTTTTCTTTTATTTTACACTACCAATATGGATATATTTGCACAAAGAGAAGAAATATTACAAGGTATTTCTATAGAACACCAAAACCAAGATATTAATCCCCACACAAATACTCCTAAAAATCTGACAGAACTATGTGATAACTTAGAAAAACTTTTGATTAAAGAACTAAAAAATACCATAGAAATCAAATACACAGAAAAATATATTGAGAATAACATGGTCCCAAGAGGACTTAGATTAAAGAAAAATTGTACATTCAACCTAAACGATGAACTATCTAATGAATGGTTTGATACCCTTGAAAACGCTTCTATAACATTAATGAAAATAATAATCAAGTCTAGAAACATCACATTAAGTGAGACTAAAAAGGAAATAGACCAACAAAAAAACATTTTAAAAATTTATGAAAATAATACTGAGTTCCTAAACAATCAAAAAGAAATTTTTAACACCATTTCAAGTTTTAAAGAAAATATTCTAGCAACGAAATCATCTAAATATAATAGAGATCTGGAAGACTACTCTGAAACTCTAGATATTGATATTCCAATAGAAATAGATTCCACAAACGAGAATACAGCTGAAATAGTCGCTTCTCCAATTCCAAAAACTTTAGACAAATCATATTTATTTGGGAAATCTAACAATACAAATATAAACCAAAATAAACCCCCACAATCGAATCACACGACATTTAGGAATCAAATTCCATCAGACATACGAAATATAGAAGGATCTAATAAACAACAAAACTATCATAGAAGACAATACACTAACTACCCTGATGACCAATACCACACAAAAGCACAAACAGAAGAAAAATTCGTAAGTCAAAATAGATATGACACAAGAACACCCAAAAATTCTTTTTCAAACCAACATTCTTTTTCAAACCAATATTCACATAACAATTATGATTTGTCGAATAACGATTCAAACATAGATTGGGGCTATACCCCTAGGAGAAATTACTCATATAGAGAATACCAACACAATTCAAACCTTAACAGAAATAATTATAATCAAAGAAATAACTATGAACATAGATGGGATAACCGAGAATGGAATTACAAACCAGATAACCAATATCCCTATAGACACAATTATGACCAATCTGATCACTACACATACAAGAATAAAAATAAAAACTCTTATTACACTAATCACAAAAGAAACCATTTTGACTCCAACTCAGATTGGAGAATTCAAACAAGAAATAGATATCAACCATTAGAACAAGACACAAGGTCCCCCGCACCTCATATTGCAGAACAACAGAAGGTTTTTTTAGAACAGGCCCCTTTAGGGGAAGGAACATCAAAAACCAACACACACCGCATCCTCCCAAAAAGAATCGTAAGAAACAAACGAGGATTAGAGGTAGGAGAAACGGAAGAAAATCTAGACAAAATCCCGAAAAGACAGAAATAAAACATACAGGAATATTCAACATAAGTAAATACCAATTAAATCCTCTTCAAAAATCAGTTCTAAGTAAAGGCTTATCATTTGCCCCATCATGCAAATTAAATAAATTCGAAACCCTCATAAACATAAACCAATACATATGTAAACTCACCTTAAAAAGATATTTCATAAAGAACCCTCTCGAGAACAAAACCCTCAAAGAAAATGAACAAAAATTTAAACACACAAATCTAAAAGCCCCCTCAACGTTCTATCCCACAAATGAAAAAAGCGAAGACATTAAACTCTTTGAGAAAATGGTCAAACAAGATATAGACAAACTAGATCAAAACAAATTCATAGAGTGGAATATGACTCAAAAGGAACTAAAAATAATAAAAGATCTAAAAAATAATAACGAAATCACTATTAAGCAAGCTGACAAGGGCGGAGGAATAGTCCTTATGGACACATCTTTTTATTTAGAGGAATCTTACAGACTTCTAAATGACCAAACAACATATAAAAAATTAAGATCTAATCCCTTAAAAAACCAAACAAAAAAAACTACAAGATCTTCTTATAAAAGCATTAAACTCAGGAGTACTTACAAAAAATGAATTTGATTTTATAAACATTGTAAACCCCATTTCACCTACTTTTTACATACTTCCCAAAATCCATAAAAACTTAACTAAACCCCCTGGACGACCTATCATATCAGGCATAGGATCCCTCACATCAAATCTTTCGCAATATGTCGATTTCTTCTTACAGTCATACGTTTCCCAGTTACCCTCCTATCTAAAAGACTCGACTCAATTACTCAACATCCTAAAAGATATATCTTGGGAAGAAAACTTCCTTCTAGTAACATGTGATGTAAATTCCCTATACACAAACATAGATCACAAAAAAGGGCTTAAAGCTATAAAATTCTTCTTAGACAAGGATCCAAATTTAAATAAAGAACAAAATAAATTCCTAATTGATTGTATCCATTTTATATTATATAACAACTCTTTTTTATTTAATGAAGAGATTTTTCTACAACACAAGGGGACTGCTATGGGCACAAGGTTCGCCCCCAGTTATGCTAATCTATTCATGGGTTATTTTGAACATAATTACATAAATTCTAGCCCATGGGGGGCGAACCTTGTGCTATATTACCGCTATATAGATGACCTATTTATAATTTGGAAAGGCGAACCTGAACTTCTAGAATTATTTCTAGAAGACTTAAATAACAACATACTAGGCCTTAATTTCACTCATGAATTCAGTACAAACTCAATTCACTATTTGGACTTAGAAATAGAAATTAAAAATATGATGATTACAACCAAAACATTTTTTAAAAAAACAGATGCCAATAACTACATACACAATAAAAGCTGCCACCTAAATAAATGGAAAACAAATATCCCCAAGAATCAATTCACCAGAATCAGGAAAAATTGTTCAGATATTAACCAATACTCCACCCAATCAGAAACCTTAAAACAAAGATTCATTGAAAAAAAGATATAACATCCATACTTTGGAGAAAACACAATTAGAGGTAAAAGAAATGGATAGGAACTTGATACTCGCACCAAAACAAAAATCAGCACCTAACCAAAACAAAAATGATCCCTTATTTATACCTTTTATAACGCAATATAACTCACAACATCATGAAATCAAAAAGATTTTAAACAAACACTGGCATTATATAAAACATGACCAAATTTTGGGACATAGATTGAAAAATAATCCAGACATCATTTTTAGGAAAGCAAAAAATCTGAAAAACATACTGTCACCAAGTGAATTTAAAAATAAGGAAATCCACAACCCCAATACATTCGATCTTAACAAAGAAAAAGTTGAAGGTTTCTTTCCTTGTATATCCTGTAAATCATGCAAACATAGTAGCAAGATTAAAACCCTGAAATCTAATAATAACAATCAATATATCAACATCAAGGAAATCATACGATGTTCAGATAAGAATGTCATTTATTTTTTACAATGTTTAGGTGGTTACCAATACTTTGGCCAAACTAGCCGTATGCTTAGAGACCGCATAAGAGAACATCTTCACCATATCGAACATAAATCAACTAACACCAATCTATATAAACATTTTACTGAACATCATAATGGCAATATCCACCACCTGAAATATTGGGGAGTCAAAAAAGTTTTCCTTAATCCCAGAGGGGGAAATCTAGAAAACCTCCTACTTAGAAAAGAAGCGGAATATATTTACTCCTTTAAAACTTTATATCCACATGGATTAAATATGGAGTTTGATTTAAACTTTCTGATCTAATACTTTTAGATTTAAACATTCCTATATTTACATATATTCATAGAGGAATATATCATATAACATCTTCGTTTCGAACTCTGTCGCAAATTTTAACAGTAATCAGCCACAAAACTGCAAAATAATTAAAGCATTGTTATGCTGATGCAAAAATTCAAAGTTATCACATACGTCCGAACACACACCCCCCCCCCTTCTTTCTAACTCACAATCATATATAGTTTATTTTTCCCATTCACAAATTTATACAGTTTATTTCTTTAAACTATATAATGTTTTATAGAGGGCGCACACACAAACTAAACACACAATCAGATCAACTATGTTTAGAAAATTATGAGTAACTTTATATGTTAAAATTTTCAATCAAGCTGACGTTATCATATCATTTCACAAATCTGTACTACAGCTAAAAATTGTAACCGAACACACTGCACAAATATCTGCACAAAGATTGGTCAACAAAGAATCTCTAATTAACCAATCAGGACCTTCCTACCCCTTTTTAAAAAGGACCGCGAACACTCTCAGAGGCATCTTGATAAAGGCACCCGCCGAAATGCGTAGATCTGCCCACCTGAGTGTGCACCCTCTTTGACATTTTATGCCCACACTGTGGGATAAGAACTATCTTCCCTTCAACGGATTCAACTCTATCTAGCGCTTGAAATAATAAGCGCAAAAGAAGCAAAACAAAAACACCGGACGACAGACAGAACTGCCTCTTAGAGACTCCTGCAAACCCTGAACACCTACCAGCAAAATTACAAGGGTAAACAGTCTCAGAGACCAACGGATATTCCTAATTAAACTCCTGCTAAAGATTGAGGAATTTTCAAACGCTATAAGCCTCTTAGAGACTCCTGCAAACCCTGAACAGCATACTAGCAAAAAAATAGGGTATACAGTCTCAGAGACCAACGGATATTTCATTTTTGAACCCCCGCTAAACATCGAGGAACTTTCAAGCACCATAACAACGATAAAACGGCTAAGATTTTTCTTTAGCACAGCCAATGGAGATATACATTGTATCAGCCTCTTTTAAAACTTTGTAACTCCTAAAAAAGGAAATAGAAACAAATCTACTGCTTGTTCCTATTAACCACCAAAGCCACAAAAAGCAAAAAGCAAGATTGTCAAATTAAAGGCTGTAATTACTCCAAACGTATATTGCCTCCGCAACGGTTTTTTATGACCACATAAAGCTAAAAAGCCTTTTACACTCAAGACAAAATCGTGAGTACCAGAACAACAATAATACGAAACTTTTAAAGCCTCAAAAGAGACTATATAGACCACAGAAGCAAGCAAAAAGTGTACAATATTTTAGCAACTATTTTCTATCCTTAAGTATTGTTATTACAAATTATACATTGTATATTGTTTTATATTGTCTTAAAGTAATAGAGCTCTATACTTTTATTATGCACATGTTTTAAAGTGTTTTAAAATAAATATATTATTTTTTCAACCAAAACGTATAAGCATAAACTCTTATTTAGGTTACACAGTAACATACAAACACCACCGATTACACCTTTAGCTCCCCTCACCTTGGTTATTGCGCTTCATTCTTTGACAGTCGTTTGAAGGAACAACTGTCACACTTGTAGGGTTTAGAGCGTGGTTATATAAACCAGTTTCCCCAATATTAACACTCACCAGGTGCACTCACTCTAAACTTGTTTTTCACTAATCACTTACTTCCTTCTATTTGAGTTTGAGACACACCGTTTTTTCACAAAGAATATACAAAGAATATATAATACTATCTATAAATTGTTAACTTAAAAACAAAGTTTAACTTCAAAAAGTTAATCGGGCCCCAACACATTATCATACTTTTATCTTTTTCTTTTATTTTACACTACCAATATGGATATATTTGCACAAAGAGAAGAAATATTACAAAGTATTTCTATAGAACACCAAAACCAAGATATTAATCCCCACACAAATACTCCTAAAAATCTGACAGAACTATGTGATAACTTAGAAAAACTTTTGATTAAAGAACTAAAAAATACCATAGAAATCAAATACACAGAAAAATATATTGAGAATAACATGGTCCCAAGAGGACTTAGATTAAAGAAAAATTGTACATTCAACCTAAACGATGAACTATCTAATGAATGGTTTGATTCCCTTGAAAACGCTTCTATAACATTAATGAAAATAATAATCAAGTCTAGAAACATCACATTAAGTGAGACTAAAAAGGAAATAGACCAACAAAAAAACATTTTAAAAATTTATGAAAATAATACTGAGTTCCTAAACAATCAAAAAGAAATTTTTAACACCATTTCAAGTTTTAAAGAAAATATTCTAGCAACGAAATCATCTAAATATAATAGAGATCTGGAAGACTACTCTGAAACTCTAGATATTGATATTCCAATAGAAATAGATTCCACAAACGAGAATACAGCTGAAATAGTCGCTTCTCCAATTCCAAAAACTTTAGACAAATCATATTTATTTGGGAAATCTAACAATACAAATATAAACCAAAATAAACCCCCACAATCGAATCACACGACATTTAGGAATCAAATTCCATCAGACATACGAAATATAGAAGGATCTAATAAACAACAAAACTATCATAGAAGACAATACACTAACTACCCTGATGACCAATACCACACAAAAGCACAAACAGAAGAAAAATTCGTAAGTCAAAATAGATATGACACAAGAACACCCAAAAATTCTTTTTCAAACCAACATTCTTTTTCAAACCAATATTCACATAACAATTATGATTTGTCGAATAACGATTCAAACATAGATTGGGGCTATACCCCTAGGAGAAATTACTCATATAGAGAATACCAACACAATTCAAACCTTAACAGAAATAATTATAATCAAAGAAATAACTATGAACATAGATGGGATAACCGAGAATGGAATTACAAACCAGATAACCAATATCCCTATAGACACAATTATGACCAATCTGATCACTACACATACAAGAATAAAAATAAAAACTCTTATTACACTAATCACAAAAGAAACCATTTTGACTCCAACTCAGATTGGAGAATTCAAACAAGAAATAGATATCAACCATTAGAACAAGACACAAGGTCCCCCGCACCTCATATTGCAGAACAACAGAAGGTTTTTTTAGAACAGGCCCCTTTAGGGGAAGGAACATCAAAAACCAACACACACCGCATCCTCCCAAAAAGAATCGTAAGAAACAAACGAGGATTAGAGGTAGGAGAAACGGAAGAAAATCTAGACAAAATCCCGAAAAGACAGAAATAAAACATACAGGAATATTCAACATAAGTAAATACCAATTAAATCCTCTTCAAAAATCAGTTCTAAGTAAAGGCTTATCATTTGCCCCATCATGCAAATTAAATAAATTCGAAACCCTCATAAACATAAACCAATACATATGTAAACTCACCTTAAAAAGATATTTCATAAAGAACCCTCTCGAGAACAAAACCCTCAAAGAAAATGAACAAAAATTTAAACACACAAATCTAAAAGCCCCCTCAACGTTCTATCCCACAAATGAAAAAAGCGAAGACATTAAACTCTTTGAGAAAATGGTCAAACAAGATATAGACAAACTAGATCAAAACAAATTCATAGAGTGGAATATGACTCAAAAGGAACTAAAAATAATAAAAGATCTAAAAAATAATAACGAAATCACTATTAAGCAAGCTGACAAGGGCGGAGGAATAGTCCTTATGGACACATCTTTTTATTTAGAGGAATCTTACAGACTTCTAAATGACCAAACAACATATAAAAAATTAAGATCTAATCCCTTAAAAAACCAAACAAAAAAAACTACAAGATCTTCTTATAAAAGCATTAAACTCAGGAGTACTTACAAAAAATGAATTTGATTTTATAAACATTGTAAACCCCATTTCACCTACTTTTTACATACTTCCCAAAATCCATAAAAACTTAACTAAACCCCCTGGACGACCTATCATATCAGGCATAGGATCCCTCACATCAAATCTTTCGCAATATGTCGATTTCTTCTTACAGTCATACGTTTCCCAGTTACCCTCCTATCTAAAAGACTCGACTCAATTACTCAACATCCTAAAAGATATATCTTGGGAAGAAAACTTCCTTCTAGTAACATGTGATGTAAATTCCCTATACACAAACATAGATCACAAAAAAGGGCTTAAAGCTATAAAATTCTTCTTAGACAAGGATCCAAATTTAAATAAAGAACAAAATAAATTCCTAATTGATTGTATCCATTTTATATTATATAACAACTCTTTTTTATTTAATGAAGAGATTTTTCTACAACACAAGGGGACTGCTATGGGCACAAGGTTCGCCCCCAGTTATGCTAATCTATTCATGGGTTATTTTGAACATAATTACATAAATTCTAGCCCATGGGGGGCGAACCTTGTGCTATATTACCGCTATATAGATGACCTATTTATAATTTGGAAAGGCGAACCTGAACTTCTAGAATTATTTCTAGAAGACTTAAATAACAACATACTAGGCCTTAATTTCACTCATGAATTCAGTACAAACTCAATTCACTATTTGGACTTAGAAATAGAAATTAAAAATATGATGATTACAACCAAAACATTTTTTAAAAAAACAGATGCCAATAACTACATACACAATAAAAGCTGCCACCTAAATAAATGGAAAACAAATATCCCCAAGAATCAATTCACCAGAATCAGGAAAAATTGTTCAGATATTAACCAATACTCCACCCAATCAGAAACCTTAAAACAAAGATTCATTGAAAAAAAGATATAACATCCATACTTTGGAGAAAACACAATTAGAGGTAAAAGAAATGGATAGGAACTTGATACTCGCACCAAAACAAAAATCAGCACCTAACCAAAACAAAAATGATCCCTTATTTATACCTTTTATAACGCAATATAACTCACAACATCATGAAATCAAAAAGATTTTAAACAAACACTGGCATTATATAAAACATGACCAAATTTTGGGACATAGATTGAAAAATAATCCAGACATCATTTTTAGGAAAGCAAAAAATCTGAAAAACATACTGTCACCAAGTGAATTTAAAAATAAGGAAATCCACAACCCCAATACATTCGATCTTAACAAAGAAAAAGTTGAAGGTTTCTTTCCTTGTATATCCTGTAAATCATGCAAACATAGTAGCAAGATTAAAACCCTGAAATCTAATAATAACAATCAATATATCAACATCAAGGAAATCATACGATGTTCAGATAAGAATGTCATTTATTTTTTACAATGTTTAGGTGGTTACCAATACTTTGGCCAAACTAGCCGTATGCTTAGAGACCGCATAAGAGAACATCTTCACCATATCGAACATAAATCAACTAACACCAATCTATATAAACATTTTACTGAACATCATAATGGCAATATCCACCACCTGAAATATTGGGGAGTCAAAAAAGTTTTCCTTAATCCCAGAGGGGGAAATCTAGAAAACCTCCTACTTAGAAAAGAAGCGGAATATATTTACTCCTTTAAAACTTTATATCCACATGGATTAAATATGGAGTTTGATTTAAACTTTCTGATCTAATACTTTTAGATTTAAACATTCCTATATTTACATATATTCATAGAGGAATATATCATATAACATCTTCGTTTCGAACTCTGTCGCAAATTTTAACAGTAATCAGCCACAAAACTGCAAAATAATTAAAGCATTGTTATGCTGATGCAAAAATTCAAAGTTATCACATACGTCCGAACACACACCCCCCCCCCTTCTTTCTAACTCACAATCATATATAGTTTATTTTTCCCATTCACAAATTTATACAGTTTATTTCTTTAAACTATATAATGTTTTATAGAGGGCGCACACACAAACTAAACACACAATCAGATCAACTATGTTTAGAAAATTATGAGTAACTTTATATGTTAAAATTTTCAATCAAGCTGACGTTATCATATCATTTCACAAATCTGTACTACAGCTAAAAATTGTAACCGAACACACTGCACAAATATCTGCACAAAGATTGGTCAACAAAGAATCTCTAATTAACCAATCAGGACCTACCTACCCCTTTTTAAAAAGGACCGCGAACACTCTCAGAGGCATCTTGATAAAGGCACCCGCCGAAATGCGTAGATCTGCCCACCTGAGTGTGCACCCTCTTTGACATTTTATGCCCACACTGTGGGATAAGAACTATCTTCCCTTCAACGGATTCAACTCTATCTAGCGCTTGAAATAATAAGCGCAAAAGAAGCAAAACAAAACACCGGACGACAGACAGAACTGCCTCTTAGAGACTCCTGCAAACCCTGAACACCTACCAGCAAAATTACAAGGGTAAACAGTCTCAGAGACCAACGGATATTCCTAATTAAACTCCTGCTAAAGATTGAGGAACTTTCAAACGCTATAAGCCTCTTAGAGACTCCTGCAAACCCTGAACAGCATACTAGCAAAAAAATAGGGTATACAGTCTCAGAGACCAACGGATATTTCATTTTTGAACCCCCGCTAAACATCGAGGAACTTTCAAGCACCATAACAACGATAAAACGGCTAAGATTTTTCTTTAGCACAGCCAATGGAGATATACATTGTATCAGCCTCTTTTAAAACTTTGTAACTCCTAAAAAAGGAAATAGAAACAAATCTACTGCTTGTTCCTATTAACCACCAAAGCCACAAAAAGCAAAAAGCAAGATTGTCAAATTAAAGGCTGTAATTACTCCAAACGTATATTGCCTCCGCAACGGTTTTTTATGACCCCATAAAGCTAAAAAGCCTTTTACACTCAAGACAAAATCGTGAGTACCAGAACAACAATAATACGAAACTTTTAAAGCCTCAAAAGAGACTATATAGACCACAGAAGCAAGCAAAAAGTGTACAATATTTTAGCAACTATTTTCTATCCTTAAGTATTGTTATTACAAATTATACATTGTATATTGTTTTATATTGTCTTAAAGTAATAGAGCTCTATACTTTTATTATGCACATGTTTTAAAGTGTTTTAAAATAAATATATTATTTTTTCAACCAAAACGTATAAGCATAAACTCTTATTTAGGTTACACAGTAACATACAAACACCACCGATTACACCTTTAGCTCCCCTCACCTTGGTTATTGCGCTTTGTTTGGAAGTATGCATTGTGTGGGTGCTGGTTTAGGGTCCCAGGAAGGGGGAGACCTTGTCGTGGTCCTGGGCTTGATCCTTTGGCGCCAAATGTAAATGACTTCCCCCAGTTTTGCTTTTAAACATTGCTGTGAATCTGCTAGTGAGTGCTGGGTCTTTTGTGTTTTGTGTTAATGTTTGTAATGCTCCCCTGCGGACCTGACACCCAGGTTGCTCTGGGGTTAACTGCCTGGGTTGCTGGGAACTTTGCAGCTGTCTGTCAGTGTTCAGGGCTGTGGAGTTAACAGTGGCTTAGGATGTGTACCCAGTCCATTCTGTGAGTGCGGTCCATTCCTGTGTTTTGTATTTACATAGGGGAGGTTACAAAAGCCTGTGTCACCCTGGGAGGTTCCCAGTTGGTTTGTTTGGAAGTATGCATTGTGTGGGTGCTGGTTTAGGGTCCCAGGAAGGGGGAGACCTTGTCGTGGTCCTGGGCTTGATCCTTTGGCGCCAAATGTAACTGACTTCCCCCAGTTTTGCTTTTAAACATTGCTGTGAATCTGCTAGTGAGTGCTGGGTCTTTTGTGTTTTGTGTTAATGTTTGTAATGCTCCCCTGCCGACCTGACACCCAGGTTGCTCTGGGGTTAACTGCCTGGGTTGCTGGGAACTTTGCAGCTGTCTGTCAGTGTTCAGGGCTGTGGAGTTAACAGTGGCTTAGGATGTTTACCCAGTCCAGTCTGTGAGTGCGGTCCATTCCTGTGTTTTGTATTTACATAGGGGAGGTTACAAAAGCCTGTGTCACCCTGGGAGGTTCCCAGTTGGTTTGTTTGGAAGTATGCATTGTGTGGGTGCTGGTTTAGGGTCCCAGGAAGGGGGAGACCTTGTCGTGGTCCTGGGCTTGATCCTTTGGCGCCAAATGTAACTGACTTCCCCCAGTTTTGCTTTTAAACATTGCTGTGAATCTGCTAGTGAGTGCTGGGTCTTTTGTGTTTTGTGTTAATGTTTGTAATGCTCCCCTGCGGACCTGACACCCAGGTTGCTCTGGGGTTAACTGCCTGGGTTGCTGGGAACTTTGCAGCTGTCTGTCAGTGTTCAGGGCTGTGGAGTTAACAGTGGCTTAGGATGTGTACCCAGTCCAGTCTGTGAGTGCGGTCCATTCCTGTGTTTTGTATTTACATAGGGGAGGTTACAAAAGCCTGTGTCACCCTGGGAGGTTCCCAGTTGGTTTGTTTGGAAGTATTCATTGTGTGGGTGCTGGTTTAGGGTCCCAGGAAGGGGGAGACCTTGTCGTGGTCCTGGGCTTGATCCTTTGGCACCAAATGTAACTGACTTCCCCCAGTTTTGCTTTTAAACATTGCTGTGAATCTGCTAGTGAGTGCTGATTCTTTTGTGTTTTGTGTTAATGTTTGTAATGCTCCCCTGCGGACCTGACACCCAGGTTGCTCTGGGGTTAACTGCCTGGGTTGCTGGGAACTTTGCAGCTGTCTGTCAGTGTTCAGGGCTGTGGAGTTAACAGTGGCTTAGGATGTGTACCCAGTCCAGTCTGTGAGTGCGGTCCATTCCTGTGTTTTGTATTTACATAGGGGAGGTTACAAAAGCCTGTGTCACCCTGGGAGGTTCCCAGTTGGTTTGTTTGGAAGTATGCATTGTGTGGGTGCTGGTTTACGGTCCCAGGAAGGGGGAGACCTTGTCGTGGTCCTGGGCTTGATCCTTTGGCGCCAAATGTAACTGACTTCCCCCAGTTTTGCTTTAAAACATTGCTGTGAATCTGCTAGTGAGTGCTGGGTCTTTTGTGTTTTGTGTTAATGTTTGTAATGCTCCCCTGCGGACCTGACACCCAGGTTGCTCTGGGGTTAACTACCTGGGTTGCTGGGAACTTTGCAGCTGTCTGTCAGTGTTCAGGGCTGTGGAGTTAACAGTGGCTTAGGATGTGTACCCAGTCCAGTCTGTGAGTGTGGTCCATTCCTGTGTTTTGTATTTACATAGGGGAGGTTACAAAAGCCTGTGTCACCCTGGGAGGTTCCCAGTTGGTTTGTTTGGAAGTATGCATTGTGTGGGTGCTGGTTTAGGGTCCCAGGAAGGGGGAGACCTTGTCGTGGTCCTGGGCTTGATCCTTTGGCGCCAAATGTAACTGACTTCCCCCAGTTTTGCTTTTAAACATTGCTGTGAATCTGCTAGTGAGTGCTGGGTCTTTTGTGTTTTGTGTTAATGTTTGTAATGCTCCCCTGCGGACCTGACACCCAGGTTGCTCTGGGGTTAACTGCCTGGGTTGCTGGGAACTTTGCAGCTGTCTGTCAGTGTTCAGGGCTGTGGAGTTAACAGTGGCTTAGGATGTGTACCCAGTCCATTCTGTGAGTGCGGTCCATTCCTGTGTTTTGTATTTACATAGGGGAGGTTACAAAAGCCTGTGTCACCCTGGGAGGTTCCCAGTTGGTTTGTTTGGAAGTATGCATTGTGTGGGTGCTGGTTTAGGGTCCCAGGAAGGGGGAGACCTTGTCGTGGTCCTGGGCTTGATCCTTTGGCGCCAAATGTAACTGACTTCACCCAGTTTTGCTTTTAAACATTGCTGTGAATCTGCTAGTGAGTGCTGGGTCTTTTGTGTTTTGTGTTAATGTTTGTAATGCTCCCCTGCGGACCTGACACCCAGGTTGCTCTGGGGTTAACTGCCTGGGTTGCTGGGAACTTTGCAGCTGTCTGTCAGTGTTCAGGGCTGTGGAGTTAACAGTGGCTTAGGATGTGTACCCAGTCCAGTCTGTGAGTGCGGTCCATTCCTGTGTTTTGTATTTACATAGGGGAGGTTACAAAAGCCTGTGTCACCCTGGGAGGTTCCCAGTTGGTTTGTTTGGAAGTATGCATTGTGTGGGTGCTGGTTTAGGGTCCCAGGAAGGGGGAGACCTTGTCGTGGTCCTGGGCTTGATCCGTTGGCGCCAAATGTAACTGACTTCCCCCAGTTTTGCTTTTAAACATTGCTGTGAATCTGCTAGTGAGTGCTGGGTCTTTTGTGTTTTGTGTTAATGTTTGTAATGCTCCCCTGCGGACCTGACACCCAGGTTGCTCTGGGGTTAACTGCCTGGGTTGCTGGGAACTTTGCAGCTGTCTGTCAGTGTTCAGGGCTGTGGAGTTAACAGTGGCTTAGGATGTGTACCCAGTCCAGTCTGTGAGTGCGGTCCATTCCTGTGTTTTATATATATATATATATATATATATATATATATATACAGGGAGTGCAGAATTATTAGGCAAGTTGTATTTTTGAGGATTAATTTTATTATTGAACAACAACCATGTTCTCAATGAACCCAAAAAACTCATTAATATCAAAGCTGAATAGTTTTGGAAGTAGTTTTTAGTTTGTTTTTAGTTATAGCTATTTTAGAGGGATATCTGTGTGTGCAGGTGACTATTACTGTGCATAATTATTAGGCAACTTAACAAAAAACAAATATATACCCATTTCAATTATTTATTTTTACCAGTGAAACCAATATAACATCTCAACATTCACAAATATACATTTCTGACATTCAAAAACAAAACAAAAACAAATCAGTGACCAATATAGCCACCTTTCTTTGCAAGGACACTCAAAAGCCTGCCATCCATGGATTCTGTCAGTGTTTTGATCTGTTCACCATCAACATTGCGTGCAGCAGCAACCACAGCCTCCCAGACACTGTTCAGAGAGGTGTACTGTTTTCCCTCCTTGTAAATCTCACATTTGATGATGGACCACAGGTTCTCAATGGGGTTCAGATCAGGTGAACAAGGAGGCCATGTCATTAGATTTTCTTCTTTTATACACTTTCTTGCCAGCCACGCTGTGGAGTACTTGGACGTGTGTGATGGAGCATTGCCCTGCATGAAAATCATGTTTTTCTTGAAGGATGCAGACTTCTTCCTGTACCACTGCTTGAAGAAAGTGTCTTCCAGAAACTGGCAGTAGGACTGGGAGTTGAGCTTGACTCCATCCTCAACCCGAAAAGGCCCCACAAGCTCATCTTTGATGATACCAGCCCAAACCAGTACTCCACCTCCACCTTGCTGGCATCTGAGTCGGACTGGAGCTCTCTGCCCTTTACCAATCCAGCCACGGGCCCATCCATCTGGCCCATCAAGACTCACTCTCATTTCATCAGTCCATAAAACCTTAGAAAAATCAGTCTTGAGATATTTCTTGGCTCAGTCTTGACGTTTCAGCTTGTGTGTCTTGTTCAGTGGTGGTCGTCTTTCAGCCTTTCTTACCTTGGCCATGTCTCTGAGTATTGCACACCTTATGCTTTTGGGCACTCCAGTGATGTTGCAGCTCTGAAATATGGCCAAACTGGTGGCAAGTGGCATCTTGGCAGCTGCACGCTTGACTTTTCTCAGTTCATGGGCAGTTATTTTGCGCCTTGGTTTTTCCACACGCTTCTTGCTACTCTGTTGACTATTTTAAATGAAACGCTTGATTGTTCGATGATCACGCTTCATAAGCTTTGCAATTTGAAGAGTGCTGCATCCCTCTGCAAGATATCTCACTATTTTTGACTTTTCTGAGCCTGTCAAGTCCTTCTTTTGACCCATTTTGACAAAGGAAAGTAAGTTGCCTAATAATTATTCATACCTGATATAGGGTGTTGATGTCATTAGACCACACCCCTTCTAATTACAGAGATGCACATCACCTAATATGCTTAATTGGTAGTAGGCTTTCGAGCCTATACAGCTTGGAGTAAGACAACATGCATAAAGAGGATGATGTGGTCAAAATACTCATTTGCCTAATAATTCTGCACTCCCTGTATATATATATATATAACTATAAATGCCAAACTATGCTGTCATATAGTTTAAAATATGATACTAACCAAGAGAGATTCATCTACTAGTAGAGTAAATAGCCTAACCAGTACTGAAACATATCAGTAGATGTAAATTGGAGAATATTGTAGATCCATAAGAGGAGGCAAAAGACAAGTCCCTGTGACCACTATGAAAGATTTGTGACAACATTTCCAATGAGGTGAAAAAAAAGAGTCACAAACAATACCCCAAATACATCCCTCTGATAAACACTGTTCTATGAGGGGAAAACAAGCCTCAATATAGACTGAAAGCCCCTCTCAAATGCACATCTTCATTCTTTGACCACCTTCAGCAGAGGAAAATACAAGACTGAGGTACCTTTGAGGTGTGAGGGGTTTATAGAGCTCTTGGGGCTTTGAATCTTTGCCTCTTCCTAGTGGCAGGGAAGAGTAATTGATAGGAGTAATGGATCAGGGACTCTCACCGCCTGTATGAAAGAAAGCTAGACATAAGATGGGGCAATATGAGACTTCAAAATAGTATTGGTTAACCCTTTAAGGACACAGCTTTCAGTTTGCTCAATTGTTTTATGACGGAAAAATTCCGTCATATGTCCTTAAGAGGTTAAAGGGATATAAAACAATCTGTTTTAATGTTGTTATTAAAAAAAACACTACTCAGTGGGCAATACTTAATAGGAATTATTGCAATATAGATTATCAACCATTTTAAAAGGAATTTACCATTGTTTATTTGTTTAACTTTATTTGTGCTGTGTCAATTACTTCCTGTCACAGCCCCACAAGAGTGCTGGGGTCCCTAAAGGAGGGCAAGTTAGCCGTTTTTCCCTTGAAGCATTGCTAGCAGACCTTTAATCTAGCTTCAATCAGTTTATTGCCATATAATTTTTCTGCAAAGATCATGGCATTGGAAAGGAGCACTGGTTTATATGCCTTTATACATATCTCCACCATCTGTAAAAATAATTCTGTAGGTGAATTAGAGGTAAAAAAAAATCTGACAGCTTCCATTATTTCTTATTTGGTATTATGATATATAAGCTTTCTACATCTAAAGTTACCAATGTCACCTTTCTCCAATTCTACTTTTAATCTTAAGGAAATTCTAGGTGTCAATTTTATTTTTACAAATACATTTTTATCACAATCAATTTGTTACACATTATCATATTTGTGCATTGTTGATATTATTTTTGTATAAATGATTGAGGAATCTTAAATTTATGGTAATGGATAAGTGTAAATGATTGTAACTGGGTCTCAATAGCAAAGAACTAGGTGTTGTGATGTCACTCATCTACTGGCTACACACTGCATAAATATGTACAAATATATATTCTAGGGATGGGTATTATGTATCACTGTTATATGTTGAAAAAGCAGGTTGTTGTCCCCCCCCCCCTGAAATGTCACTTTGTAAACATTTTAAAAGACCCATAAATATGAATATGTTTACAGTATTTTGAGTATTCAGTGGATTGTTATGAGTTTATACACCCAGTATTGGGGCTGTTGGCAATGTTGAAGTGCTATCAACCAATGACTGTATGTATATATGTGTGTGTATATATATATATATATATATATATATATACAGGGAGTGCAGAATTATTAGGCAAGTTGTATTTTTTAGGATTAATTTTATTATTGAACAACAACCATGTTCTCAATGAACCCAAAAAACTCATTAATATCAAAGCTGAATAGTTTTGGAAGTAGTTTTTAGTTTGTTTTTAGTTATAGCTATTTTAGGGGGATATCTGTGTGTGCAGGTGACTATTACTGTGCATAATTATTAGGCAACTTAACAAAAAACAAATATATACCCATTTCAATTATTTATTTTTACCAGTGAAACCAATATAACATCTCAACATTCACAAATATACATTTCTGACATTCAAAAACAAAACAAAAACAAATCAGTGACCAATATAGCCACCTTTCTTTGCAAGGACACTCAAAAGCCTGCCATCCATGGATTCTGTCAGTGTTTTGATCTGTTCACCATCAACATTGCGTGCAGCAGCAACCACAGCCTCCCAGACACTGTTCAGAGAGGTGTACTGTTTTCCCTCCTTGTAAATCTCACATTTGATGATGGACCACAGGTTCTCAATGGGGTTCAGATCAGGTGAACAAGGAGGCCATGTCATTAGATTTTCTTCTTTTATACCCTTTCTTGCCAGCCACGCTGTGGAGTACTTAGACGCGTGTGATGGAGCATTGCCCTGCATGAAAATCATGTTTTTCTTGAAGGATGCAGACTTCTTCCTGTACCACTGCTTGAAGAAAGTGTCTTCCAGAAACTGGCAGTAGGACTGGGAGTTGAGCTTGACTCCATCCTCAACCCAAAAAGGCCCCACAAGCTCATCTTTGATGATACCAGCCCAAACCAGTACTCCACCTCCACCTTGCTGGCGTCTGAGTCGGACTGGAGCTCTCTGCCCTTTACCAATCCAGCCACGGGCCCATCCATCTGGCCCATCAAGACTCACTCTCATTTCATCAGTCCATAAAACCTTAGAAAAATCAGTCTTGAGATATTTCTTGGCCCAATCTTGACGTTTCAGCTTGTGTGTCTTGTTCAGTGGTGGTCGTCTTTCAGACTTTCTTACCTTGGCCATGTCTCTGAGTATTGCACACCTTGTGCTTTTGGGCACTCCAGTGATGTTGCAGCTCTGAAATAAGGCCAAACTGGTGGCAAGTGGCATCTTGGCAGCTGCACACTTTACTTTTCTCAGTTCATGTGCAGTTATTTTGCGCCTTGGTTTTTCCACACGCTTCTTGCGACCCTGTTGACTATTTTGAATGAAACGCTTGATTGTTCGATGATCACGCTTCAGAAGCTTTGCAATTTTAAGAGTGCTGCATCCCTCTGCAAGATATGTCACTATTTTTTACTTTTCTGAGCCTGTCAAGTCCTTCTTTTGACCCATTTTGCCAAAGGAAAGGAAGTTGCCTAATAATTATACACACCTGATATAGGGTGTTGATGTCATTAGACCACACCCCTTCTCATTACAGAGATGCACATCACCTAATATACTTAATTGGTAGTAGGCTTTCGAGCCTATACAGCTTGGAGTAAGACAACATGCATAAAGAGGATGATGTGGTCAAAATACTCATTTGCCTAATAATTCTGCACTCCCTGTATATATATATATATATATATATATATATATATATATATATATATATATATATTTTATCTAATGTTAAATAGCATGCAAATTGAATTTTGGACATTTGATTCTGGCAAATAGGTTTTCTTGCTATTTGATTTCCTAGTGTTTTTATTGTAAAAATGTATATGAAAGCATGATATGCATATGTAGTGTGTGTAGTATTTGGATAGTGTTTATGTAGTGTTTTGTGTGTGTGTAGTATTTATATTGTATGTAGTGAGTGCGTTTTGTGTGCAGTGTTTGTGTAATCTGTAGTGTGTGTAGCATTAGTTTAGTGTGTTGTGTATTTTTGTAGCCTTACTTCCACTTATATTTATACATGGTACAGGTAATCATTGAGATTTAGGCTACAGTATCATATAGACCAATATCTCTAACTATTATTCTTATTTATTTATAATTATTATTATTAGTTAAAATCACCAGGTCCTTCAAAAAATTTACTCTTCAATAATTTCTAAATGACATCAAGAACCTCCCCTGGCACAGATTATACCTAATCCCAGATCTAGACTCTGCAGTTGAATTCTTTTAGTTTGAACTCCTACAAGTTTGGAATTTACATGCCCCACTGCGTAAGGTGAGAGTAAAAGGAGCACACTTGAATTGGATCACAGCTGACCTCATTCAAATGTACTAGTTTCGGGATTCAAAGTAGTCAAAGTTCAAGCATACTGGCTCTATGAACGAGCACTTTGTATATAGACAATAGCAAAATATATGCACTAAACAAACAAAATTGTCCAAGGCCCAATATTTCTGTGAAAATCTGAACAATAACATATAAAACCCTAGAAAGTTTTGGAAACTCATAAATAACTTACAAACTCCACCAATCCACTCCCAACCCTCCACTGTCAATGTGGACAACCAAACCCTGCAACTCACCTTAGAAGTAGCAAATGCCTTTAACAATTATTTTGTCAGATGCTCCACCACCCTGATTGACAAACTAATAAATGACACACATCCTGAAACTACAAATGTGGATCAGGCCCCACTAAATCAGCAAAGACCCAATATAGAGAAGACCTGTACCCATCAATGTCATTAAGAAACACCTTAATAATCTAAAAATGAAAATCCAGTCTGGACCTGATTAAATCACAGCAATGCCGTTGAAGCTCAGTGCGCCGGCAATTGCTAAACCTGTCACAACCCTAATTAACGAATCCTAGGTGTCTGGATACATACCCAAACTTTGGAAGACTTCAAGAGTAGTGCCTATCCATAAAAGTGGGGAGTTAACCTTGGTTTCTAACTATCGCCATATATCATTGCTCCCAGTATTGTCAAAAATCTTTGTCAAAAAATATTGTCAAAATTCATTGTCAAAAAATGTGTCCACACGCAATTATGTGAGTATTACCAACAATCTAACGATCTGACCCCTGATAAATCAGGTTTTCGCCCGAATCACTCCACTACAACAGCCCTTCAAAAAGTTTGCAACGACATCCAAACTGGCATGGAACAAGGACACCTAACTGGAGCTATTTTCCTTGATTTTGCAAAGGCCTTTGACACAGTAGACCATGACATACTACTGCTCAAACTAAAAAACTGAGGTATAGCTGATCGTCCGTTAACCTGGTTTCAATCATATGTATCAGATCGATCACAATATGTCTCCATTTCTGACAGCGACTCCCTCCATCTCCCAGTCATGTGTGGTGTTCCCCAAGGTTCCATTCTCGGCCCCCTACTATTCACATTATTTGTAAATGATCTGCCTAATGTCTGCAAATCCTCAACTGTACACAAGTACTCAGAAGACACAGTAATCTTTGCAAACAATTCTGATCTGCTGCAGCTTGAAGCAGTGCTCCAAGACCAGTTCACAGAGGTAGAAAAGTGGATCTCAAAAAACAAACTCTTCCTAAACACTGACAAAACTGTCACAATGATCTTTGGAACGGGACCTAAATTACACAAACTACAAAATTCCCATCTATGCATCAAAACAAAATCAAATTGCACACTGACCGCAGTCCACTCTTTCAAATACTTAGGTATGTTGTTAGACCCCAATATTTTGGCCTCCACATAAAAAAACTTGCATCTAAACTTTATCCAAAACTTGGTGCCCTGTACAGAAACAAATCCTGCCTCAGCCCTACAGTAAAGGAAAAAATTGTACAGCAAATGCTGATGCCTATCATGGATTATGGGGTTGTAGTATATGCACCTGCACCGCAAACTCACCTTAATAAACTTAATACATTGTATAACTCATTCTGCCGCTTTGTGCTACAATGTAATTACAGGATCCACCATTGTGACATGCTAAAAGAACTAAACTGAACACCCTCCATCTTTCCTGCCCTGTGTTTAAGAGACTTTCTGGGAAGCTCCCACCCTACCTGAGCAGGGTTTGCATATATTGTGTATTATTATTGTTTTTTAATCTTATTGTACCCTATTGTATCAATGCAATGTTTTGTGGAGCCAGGACATACTTGAAAACGAGAGAAATCTCAATGTATCCTTCATGGTAAAATATTTTATTTTTTTCACCAACAACATCACCTAGTAGACAATAAAGATTGATCTGAATGCCAACTTTTATAAAAGCGCCTGAAAACATTGTTTTACAATTGCATGGTCTGGTGAGCATCAACTATATATTATCTAGACTGATATACAGTATGTGTATGTATATATACACTATATATATATATATATATATATATATATATATATATATATATATATATACAGTATATATATATATATATATGTGTGTGTGTGTGTGTGTGTGTGTGTGTGTGTGTGTGTGTGTGTGTACTGTATATGCTATTCTCTGATCCCATAGACAACTCTCTGCCTTGATAACCCTAGCAAGAAACACCCTCATTAAGTGTCCAGAACCCTTAACACAACAAACCCTTAATCCCCCAGACTTCCTACCAAAATTAAAGGGACAATGTACATTAGATTTTTCTTTGTATAAATGTGTGTAGATGATCAATTTATATAGCCCATCAGGGTGTGTTTTTGTAAACATTTATAGTTTTGCTTATTTTTAAATAACATTGTGCTTATTTTCGGACTCCTAACCAAGCCCCAAAGTTTTAGATGTATTCTAAAGTCTGCTTTCTCTTGTTTGTGTAATGGGTCTTTTCATAAGCAGGGGAGGTGGAGTGTCGTTTTCTAAGCCCATTTCACTGGGTGTCCCAGCCTAACCATAATCATAAACAGTGCTAAATTGGGAGTTTCTAAGTAAGTTTTTAAAAGGTTTTATACTGGATTTTTAGGTCAGTATCTGAGCATATTCTTCTTTATAGTAGTGTTTATTACATGCAGTTATATGAAAATTGGTATATACTATCCCTTTAAGTCTATCCTCTACTGCTATTAACTATAACCACAACCCCCACAGCAATTAATCCTTACTCAATTAGAACCCCAACTAATATGTAACCCTACGTCCTTGACACTGCAACTGTAAATAACTATAATTGTAAGCCCCACCACTATTAATCCTTACCATATCAGATCAACAGCCTCTATTGATTTCAGCCCCCCTAAAATCAAAATTTGCAGTTATTTAAATAAATTAAGAACAGTCATTCTTAGCTCCCTACTGCTATCCCAGACCTTCTGCTTTTAACATATCTAGCTAGAGGCATAACTAGAAACCACAGGGCCCAGGTGCAAGAATCTAAGAAGGGCCCCCCACCACACAAAAAAGGTGAATTTGATACATATCTTTTTTTTTTTACATTTAACAAAAAAAAATGTGAATCAGATTACATGTCTGCAAAAGGAGGTACCCTGTGCCCACAATCTGTGAGATGGTCTGACCCCCTATTACTGTATATAGTGACACTGGTTAACCCACCAGTACTGTATATAGTGAGTTAGTGACACAGTCTGTAATCTGCCGGTGAGATGGCTGGCCTGACCCTACCCACACCAGTACTTTATAAAGTGACCACAGTAGTCTGTTACATAGTCCAGCCCCCATACTATATATAGTGGTACTGTATAGTGACACTGTTTACCCCCGCCCTTGTGCTGTAGTAACAAGGTCTGTAATTTGCGGGTTCCACAAACATACACACACACATACATGCATAAATACACACACAGTCACATACATACATACACACAAACACACACACACACATAAACATCAATGGGTAAAACAGAAACACTAACCCCTGTAGTCAGAGACACTCAGTGCAGGCAGTGGCAGGTCAACGTTTTTTATTGAAAAAAATGAATTTTTTTTTTAAGCTGGGCCCCCACCCTCAGGGGCCCAGTCGCACTTGTGACCTCTGCACTCCCTGTAGTTCTGACCCTGTGTCTAGCTCCGTATTACTTGCATTCCATGATCCCTTACTGTTTTCAATCCTATAACCCATAAACAACCTTGAACCCCAATCACTCAAGCAGCATGACCCCTCTACACTTCCCTTTAACATCCAAAAAGAATACCACATGATACCCTAAGAGCAACTACCGCACTAAAACCCAAAAATCCCTCTCTACTTGATCAACGCTGTACAAACTACTGACATAGAGTCACCAGAAACTGCAATATAATTGTGTTGTTGCCACAAAATGCACTTTGCCCTTCTCATTGAAAGTAATATGATGGACATATTACTGCAATATGTTGCTATGTGGGTTTGGTTAAACTTATTTTTTTTGCACCAAGATTTTGATTTCTTGTGTTTCACAAAGATGCTGATATTTTCTTATCTCATAATTACAACAGCATTACGATACAGTGCAATGTCATTTAGCTATGTGTAAGGAAAACAACATTATGGCTGTGTTTACGTTATTGGAAATAATGTATTAAGGTCTGTTATAAAGCATTCATTTTCCCATTTAATGCTTCATTTCCCTTTGCAGCTAATAATGTACTGATTTTCTTGTTTTGTGCTTCTTATTTGCATCTCCCATAGAAATCAATCGGAAATGGTAAACTAGAATTTTCACCGCATTTACACAGTACAAAGTATTGTTTTACCCCACTGTCTATAATATCGTAACTTTACAATCTCAAAAATGAAATAAAAGAAAGATTGTAATAATGGATTTGCTAAATGCTTTATTGTTGTTACAGTAAAGATTTTTGGTTTCTTGCATTTCCTAGAGATCTCATTAGCTGTACGGGATATCACATATATGTGTATTAAATAATATAAATATGTAAATATCAGTGACACCCATTATTGACTGACTATACTAAAGCAATTAAGTCTTGCATAGTCCCAAATATTGGGGTAAATAGCAGATTTGCGTTTATCATCTGTTTTTTGCGAGCTGTTAAATGTAATATAAAAGTATGCAAACTGGCTTTTAAAACAGAATCCAATGCAGGATTTTGACAGCATTGAATAAGCAACAATGTAAACGTGGCCTATATTTCTATACCTGCCAATAACTCTTTTGTATATGCTTTTGCAAATTAAAGAAATTTATTTAGTTTGTAATCTTTTTCTGTTAATTTAAATGATTGTTTTGAAACATTTGAAAATGTTGGAATGTTCATGCTCAAAAGCCAAACCTTTCCTTTAACCCCTTAATGACCACATCACTTTTCCATTTTCTGTCCGTTTGGGACCAAGGCTATTTTTACATTTTTGAGGTGTTTGTGTTTAGCTGTAATTTTCCTCTTACTCATTTACTGTACCCACACATATTATATACCGTTTTTCTCGCCATTAAATGGACTTTCTAAAGATACCATTATTTTCATCATATCTTATAATTTACTATAAAAAAAATTATAAAATATGAGGAAAAAATGGAAAAAAACACACTTTTTCTAACTTTGACCCCCAAAATCTGTTACACATCTACAACCACCAAAAAACACCCATGCTAAATAGTTTCTAAATTTTGTCCTGAGTTTAGAAATACCCAATGTTTACATGTTCTTTGCTTTTTTTGTAAACTATAGGGCCATAAATACAAGTAGCACTTTGCTATTTCCAAACCATTTCTTTTCAAAATTAGCGATAGTTACATTAGAGCACTGATATCTTTCAGGAATCTCTGAATATCCATTGACATGTATATATTTTTTTTTAGTAGACAACCCAAAGTATTGATCTAGGCCCATTTTGGTATATTTCATGCCACCATTTCACCGCCAAATGCAATCAAATAGAAAAAATTGTTCACTTTTCACAAATTTTTTCACAAACTTTTGGTTTCTAACTTAAATTATTTACAAACAGCTTGTGCAATTATGGCATAAATGGTTGTAAATTCTTCTCTGGGATCCCCTTTGTTCAGAAATAGCAGACATATATGACTTTGGTGTTGCTTTTTGGTAATTAGAAGGCCGCTAAATGCCACTGCGCACCACACGTGTATTATGCCCAGCAGTGAAGGGGTTAATTAGGGAGCATGTAGGGAGCTTTTTGGGGTAGTTTTAGCTTTAGTGTAGTGTAGTAGACAACCCCAAGTATTGATCTAGGCCAATTTTGGTATATTTCATGCCACCATTTCACCGCTAAATGCGATCAAATTAAAAGAAACGTTAATTTTTTCTCAATTTTAGGTTTCTCACTGAAATTATTTACAAACACCTTCTGCAATTATGGCACAAATGGTTGTAAATGCTTCTCTGGGATCCCCTTTGTTCAGAAATAGCAGACATATATGGCTTTGGCATTGCTTTTTGGTAATTAGAAGGCCTCTAAATGCCGCTGCGCATCACACGTGTATTATGGCTAGCAGTGAAGGGGTTAATTATGTAGCTTGTAGGGAGCTTGCAGGGTTAATTTTAGCTTTAGTGTAGAGCTCAGCCTCCCACCTGAAACATCAGACCCCCTGATCCCTCCCAAACAGCTCTCTTCCCTCCCCCACCCCACAATTGTCCCCGCCATCTTAAGTACTGGCAGAAACTCTGCCAGTACTAAAATAAAAGGTATTTGGCCCTTTTTTTAAAAAAAAAAAAAGCATATTTACATATGCTGATGTGTAGGATCCCCCCTTAGACCCCAACCTCACTGATCCCCCACCATACTGCTCTCTAACCCTTCCCCTCTGCAATAATGGGCGCCATCTTGGGTACTGGCAGCTGTCTGCCAGTACCCAGTTTTGTAACAAAATGAGCCTTTTTTTTTTTTAAATTCCCTTTTCTGTAGTGTAGCTTTCCCCCCCCACCGAGACCAACCCCCAACCCCTTCCAAAACCCTTAGATTGCATTTAAGTTTTTTTTTTTTTTACTTTTTAACTTTTTTTTTTCTGTAGTGTAGCGGTTCCCACCCGCTCCCGCCCCGTGCACGCGCCCGCCCACCACCCCCGTGCACGCGCGCGCTCCCGTGCGCGCCCCCGTAGCTCCCGCCCCCCGATCCCGCCCCCCTCCACTCCACATAGCGCACCGATGGCCGCCACCCGCCTCCCACGTAAGCTCCCACCCACCAACGATACCGGCCATCGATGTCCGGTGCAGAGAGGGCCACAGAGTGGCTCTCTCTGCATCGGATGGCCAAGGGGGGTTATTGCAGGATGCCTCCATATCGAGGCATCACTGCAATAACCGGAAAGCAGCTGGAAGCGAGCAGGATCGCTTCCAGCTGCTTTCCACACCGAGGACGTGCAGGGTACGTTCTCAGGCATTAACTGCCTTTTTTTTGAGGACGTACCCTGCACGTCCTCGGTCGTTAAGGGGTTAAAGTGTTAGATTACCGTCATGAATACATAAGGAAAGGTTTTGGTTTAGTTGGAATTAAAATAATACTGAACTTCATGTTAAGCTATAATCAAAAACTCAAATCTTCCATTCCATAGAGAATCATTGCCTTTTTTGTGTTTCATTTACATTTATTTGAAGTATGTTTTCCATCTAAGGTGACGCAGAATGTATTCAGTGTTCACTTTCAAATGTGTTTCCATTTCCTTCCTATTATTCTCACCTACTTGTAACTGATATACTTTTATATCTTACACATGTAATTTTGTTTTACATTCTCTATTTTAGTGCTTGTGTATCCCCACCTAAACTCATATTTAAGATCCTATTAAAAGGACAATATTTTTAGAATAGCTTTATTTTATGCTTGATTATTGTTCAATAATGCTAGATATTCTGTATCACTATTTTTCATTATGTAAGTGATTATTTTTTCACTTTTTTCACTTAAACTTGATTTTATATCCACTTGGAGATTAAAATTCCTGGAACAAAGTGTTTTTGGAAAAACTATACTTTAGCTACAGCCAAAATGTACTTATATTATCAATTTGTGCACACTCTTTTTATATACACACTTTCTGAGGCACCAGCTCTTACTGAGCATGTGCACAAGTTCACAGGGTATACATATACTAGTCTGTGATTGGCTAATGGCTGTCACGTGTTACAGGGAGACAATGAATGGAGGAAAACAATTTGAAATTCAGAGTAAGTGTTATTGCATTGTCTTTTTAGTATGCACTTGTCCATTATGCAATTCTAGTGTACTTAGTAGTCCTTTAATGGACTAGTTCATATATAATTCATTAATATAATATATTCTCTAAAATTTATCCAGCTACTGAGGACTGCCTTGTGAAAATTAGAAAAATAAACAATGTTCATTGAAGACCCACAGTCCAGTTTCCCATCTAAAACATAATTAGTGACTTTCATTAACTTTGCTTAGTAAAAATTATTTGCTCTACAATATTTTTACCTATTTAATAAAATTTACTTATCCTCAGAACAAAGCAAAGTATTACTGTGTTCATATTTCAGGAACCCAATATCTGTGTGTTTCACCTTATTTTTCAGTGAGGAACCCACAAATATATATTGTTTTTGTCAGCCTGCAAACTGTGGACCAGATTACAAGTGGCATGCTAATTTTTTTAAAGCTCATGAGTAATAACTGCGCTCAAGGAAAAAATTATAGCTGTCGGGTTAGCGCTGGTATTATAAAAGTTGAAAATAAAAAGTTAGTGTGCGAGCAAAAGACTCAAGTGCCCCAACTTCAGGACTTCAGATATTGCAACCACTCTAACTCCCTCTCCCTAAAGACATCTATGGGGCACTAAAGAAAGCCTTTTCCATTTATTGCTTGTGCGCTAACCTGAAACTGCACTAGATCAATTATGCTAAAGCCAAAGGTGCATTAGGAATACTTCACATTCCTATGCTCTTCACATGAAATAAATTATTCTTTTTATTTATAAACACACATATATATATATATATATATATATACACAGTATCTCACAAAATTGAGTACACCCCTCACATTTTTGCAAGAATTTTATTATATATTTGAATGTGACAAAACTGAAGAAATGACACTTTGCTACAATGTAAAGTAGTGAGTGTACAGCCTGTATAACAGTGTAAATTTGTTGTCTCCTCAAAATAACTCAATACACAGCCATTAATGTCTAAACTGTTTGCAACAAAAGTGAGTACACCCCTAAGTGTAAATGTCCAAATTGGGCCCAATTAGCCATTTTCCCTCCCCGGTGTCATGTGACTCGTTAGTGTTACAAGGTCTCAGGTGTGAATGAGGAGCAGGTGAGTTAAATTTGGTGTTATCGCTCTCACACTCTCTCATACTGGTCACTGGAAGTTCAACATGGCACCTCATGGCAAAGAACTCTCTGAGGATCTGAAAAAAAGAATTGTTGCTCTACATAAAAATTACCTAGGCTATAAGAAGATTGCCAAGACCCTGAAACTGAGCTGTGGCACGGTGGGCAAGACCATACAGTGGTTTCACAGGACAGGTTCCACTCAGAACAGGCCTCGCCATGGTCAACCAAAGAAGTTGAGTGCACGTGCTCAGCATCAAATCCAGAGGTTGTCTTTGGGAAATAGACGTATGAGTGCTGCCAGCATTGCTGCAGAGGTTGAAGGGGTGAGGGGTCAGCCTGTCAGTGCTCAGACCATACGCCACATACTGCATCAAATTGGTCTGCATGGCTGACGTCCCAGAAGGTAGCCTCTTCTAAAGATGATACACAAGAAAGCCTGCAAACAGATTGCTGAAGACAAGCAGACTAAGGACATGGATTACTGGAACCATGTCCTGTGGTCCGATGAGACCAAGATAAACTTATTTGGTTCAGATGGTGTCAAGTGTGTGTGTGTGGGCAACCAGGTGAGGAGTACAAAGACAAGTGTGTCTTGCCTACAGTCAAACATGGTGGTGGGAGGGTCATGGTCTGGGCCTGCATGAGTGCTGCCGGCACTGGGGAGCTACAGTTCACTGAGGGAACCATTAATGTCAACATGTACTGTGACATACTGAAGCAAAGCATGATCCCCTCCCTTCGGAGACTGGGCCGCAGGGCAGTATTCCAACATGATGACGACCCCAAACACACCTCCAAGATGACCACTGCCTTGCTAAAGAAGCTGAGGGTAAAGGTGATGGACTGGCCAAGCATGTCTCCAGACCTAAACCCTATTGAGCATCTGTGGGGCATCCTCAAACGGAAAGTGGGGGAGCGCAAGGTCTCTAACATCCACCAGCTCTGTGATGTCGTCATGGAGGAGTGGAAGAGGACTCCAGTGGCAACCTGTGAAGCTCTGGTGAACTCCATGCCCAAGAGGGTTAAGGCAGTGCAGGAAAATAATGGTGGCCACACAAAATATTGACACTTTGGGCCCAATTTGGACATTTCCACTTAGGGGTGTACTCACTTTTGTTGCCAATGGTTTAGACATTAATGGCTGTGTGTTGAGTTATTTTGAGGGGACAGCAAATTTACACAGTTATACAGGCTGTACACTCACTACTTTACATTGTAGCAAAGTGTCATTTCTTCAGTGCAGTCACATGAAAAGATATAATAAAATTTTTACAAAAATGTGAGGGGTGCACTTACTTATGTGAGATACTGTATATATGTATATATTTTTGTAATTTTTGTATTTTTGTAACTTTTGTATTGTTATACTTGGAACTGCATGGTATCTACCTTTCTGAAAAACCACAGAAAGAGTTATATACCCAGGGGGTTCTGAATAAGAAACCACAATTGGACGCTACAATCCAACATTCTGTGAAAAATGGTGCAGCATCCTTAACAAATGCTTGCTAGACCTAGTACTCCTGGTTATACAGGAGGTAGGCATACAGCTGAGCAAACAAAGAGAGAAATAACACAATATGAACTTCTCCATCTTGAAACCATTACACAAGACAAGCAGGATAATTGGATGAAAAAAACTTAAGACACAACTGTCACAATATGAAACCAAACTTATACAGTTCAAAAACAGAAAATTGGAAACTGGTACTAATGACTACAGGGACAGGCGTATCTACATCTGGCAACTGTCTAAACAAGAAAGACAAAGGGAATTTCCAGGACGGTTAAGATGTCCCAGGTACAAAAAAACCTGATAGTCTGACTAGAATTGACAGCTCGGGAGCGAGTTCACAGGAGGAAAACATCACTAACACCACTACCATCTCCTGTCTAAGAACATACTACTAGTACAGGAGTAGTCACATGGTCAAAAAACGGGGGAGGCCGAGACCACATCCCAGAAGGGGTGGGCACAATGAGCAAGCCACCAAAAAACCCCAATCCGCAGACCTAAACATAGTGGTAAACCTAAGTTAGGACCCTCACTGAAATAGAGTCTAGGCTATTGAACAAAGGACTCACATTTATACCTACATGAGGCACTGATGAAGTCAGACTTTTTGTAGATTTACAGAAGTTCCATAGAGCTACCGAAAGCTGCCAATGGATCCAACTGGGACATTTAAGAAAACTATTGACACATACAAGAACAAAATATACCAAGAGGAACAAATCACAAAACAAGAAATTGAATATTTGAAGACACGTTTACCTAGATTTCTGGCCTTCTATACGGTTCCCAAGATTCACAAATCCCTAGAACATCCTTCAGGGAGGCCAATAGTATTGGCTATTCAGTCACTACAACAACCATTAGCCTGCTTCGTGGATGCTTTCCTACAACCATTTGTCGAGTGAATGGAATCTTTTTATCTGGACTCCAATATGCTGTTGAATACCCTCAAGCAGCTTGAAACTATAGAGGATATGGATATCTTAGTTACCCTAGATGTGACAAGTCTCTATACCGTCATACCTCATCATCTAGGATTAAGGGCAGTATACAACTAACTGCTTAGGTATCCATATGTGGGGTCATCTGTGGATGTAATCCTGATGTTATTAGAATTTTGCCTCACTAATAACTACTTTAAATTTGAAGAAACAAATGTACCTTCAACTCACAGAAACGTCAATGGGGTCCTATGTGGCCCCATCATATGCCAATTTATTCATGTCTGAATTTGAAAGTAAGAATACACATTTGTTTTAAGATCACAGGATCATCCTATTTAAATGTTACATTGATGATCTCATACTCATCTGGAGGGGCACAGAACAAGATCTGCTACATTGGTACCAACAATTGAATACAGCTTGTTCAGCCTTAAAATTTCAAATCAGCTATAGTAAGGATTTTTTGGACTTACGCCTCTATAAGAAAAGGAGTGACATCCATTCGACTCTATTCAGAAAAACAAATGATCGTAAGGGTGATGGATTCATGGAATAAACTTCCATTTGAGGTGGCAAACACAAAGACTGTAAAGGAATTAAAAAATGCCTGGGACATGCATAAAGCTATCCTAAGGAAAAAGTAACATGTAATATGGGTAGACTTGATGGGCCTTTTTGGTTCTTATCTACCGTCAAATTCTATGTTTCTATAACTCGTTACTCCACTATACCAGCTCTCAACCTCCAGTCCTCAAAAGGTCTTTACTGACCTTACAATTTAAACGAGTTACAAGAAACAACACAGAATACTCAAATACAGCTAAGCAATTAAGTGAGATGCAGGACAAATTCGTGGAGCGAGGCTACCCCAACAAGGAACTGAAAAAGATAAAAGAACAGATGACAGAACAGCGTCAAATGGGTTTGAAGGAACAATCAACACCACGGATTACTTTTGTCACAACTTACACCCATGACAAACAGGGGATCTCAAAGAATCTTCAAAAGAATTGGCAGATAATTGCCACGGATCATAATCTGCCTCTGCAGAATATGACAGTTACACGGGTAGGGTTTAAAAGGGCCAGGTCCCTTAAAGACAGTTTGGTACATACAGATCCGGTCCATTGTAATCAAAGAACCACATGGTTACATGGGAAACCAGGATGCTATAGATATATAGGCTGAACTTCTTGGAACAGGTTGATTACAGGCTCCTACTTCACCCATCCACATAAGAAAAATAAGTACTTTAATAAATACAGGCTTCCATGCACTACCATACATGTAGTGTATCTGCTACACTGCAATCGTGGTTTGTTTTATGTTAGAAAGACCACAGATGACCTCTGTACAAGAATGGCCAAACATAGGTCCTCTATTAGAATGGCCATAGACAGGGTTCATATTGACCAACCAGTGGCACAACATTTTTTGCAGCAGAGACATTCAGTCAAAGATCTACGATATACATTGATAGATCATGTCCCACCTCCCGCCAGAGGAGGGGATAGGGACATAACACTCCTCACACGGGAGGCAAGGTGGACTTACGAATTGGGTACCTTGGTCCCAAATGGACTTAATACCCATTTGGACTGGCACTGTTTTTTGTGACATGTTTTCTATGATATTTTTTGTGACAATTTTTTGTAGCATACAATATGGTAGACTAACAGTTCCCAATAACTAATGTGGAGTTATATATTTATACATATGCACATATGTTCTCCCCTATCCTGCTGCTGCTGCCCCCTTTCTTTCTTCTTTTCTTCTTTCTGCTTTCTTTCTTTTTCTCTCTTTCTCTCCTTTTCTTTCCTTTTTTCCTTTCTCTCTCTCCTCTTTCTCTACTTTTAGTTCCCCCTATGGAATCCCTATATATCCCACTGATTAAGACATTTACATATAATCATATAGATTTCCATAGTATAGACCCCATTTACAATAATCTGCTGACTCACAATCTCTAGTTAATACGCATTTCTCCTAATATATAGGCTTCATAGCTAGAGTTGTCTGCTCCTTGGAATATGTGAGATCTAACCCTCTATTTCAATCTCTACATTTCTTTTTCTCTTTTCATTTTTCTTTGTTTTCTACTTTCCTCCTCTTCTCTGCTCCCTCATTCTTAACATATGGTTTCACACTAATTAGGATGTCTAGGTATAGCTTCAGTAGCACCCTATTCCTCATTTGCATTTTTATGACACATTGTTGCTACATAGTAATAATAACTATAATAACTAGTATTTATATAACGCTTTTCTCCCAGTGGGACTCAAAGCGCTTTTTCAGCGCTCACTCTCGGAATTAACCATATCGGCAGCTGAATAGTAATAGTTATTATTACCCAATTTAATGGTACTCATTTTATCAAGTTACACGCTAATGTTAGCAATACTGCTTATAGTGTGTAATTTGGCCAAGTGTGGGGATTTTTTTTAATTTTATTTTTTACAAATGTGTGCTTAAACATTATGGGCCACTAAAATACGTGTGGACAACTTTCTCAACTTGAAAACTTGTCTGCACACCTTTGCAGCATTCAGGCAGTGGACTGCGTTTGGCTGCTGCCCGTATGTATAATTACACACTCTGACAAGTGTGTAATGTCGCCCACTTCTCTCACGTGAATGATTGTATGAGAGAAGGGCCTGACAATCACCCCAAGCGAAAGTGTTTGGGTTGCTTGCTCTCCGCCAAAAGAGAAGTAGCAGAGAGTGTAAGAAGGAGCAGTCTGATGACAACAGGCAATCCTGAAAGATTTGAGAAAGAATTACAGAAAAAGACCTGTGAGAAAAACAGTGAACAAGGACACCATGAAGGAAACCATGACTAACCAAAAAAAGCATTGCAACGTGTCTCAAGTTTGTCCAAGACCCCCTGGATGTTCCATAATGCTTCTGTGAAAATGTCCTGTGGACAAATGAGACAAAAGTTGAGCCCTTTGGAAAAAATACTTGTGTGGAGGAAAAAGAGCACTGTACACAACACCAAAACCTCTCAAGCTGGAGAGAGGTTGGGTGATGCAACAAGACAATAACCCAAAGCACACTAGTAAATCAACTGAATCCTGACCTTAAACCAACTAAGATGCTGTGGCAGGACCCAAAGAGGGCTGTGAAGTAAAGACAACCCAGAAACCCAGATTGTAGGGAGCAATTGTCCAAAATTATTCCTCATCATTGTGTCAGTCTTATAAGCAGCTGCAGGAAATATGTGGTGCAGGTTTTTTACTATGGGAAAAAAAGACTGTGCAAGAAAACGAGCAGAAAATTAAAACTCTCTGCAATATATATGCCGCAAAATATGATGTGGATTTATGTGAACCTGCTTGAAAATATGTGTTGTTTCTTTTGGAATAGAGGCCTAAATCTTCCCTTATTGTGTATTCAAGCAAGTATGCCATTGCCAGGTAATGTATTGCTGTGTGCAGTGACGTGCAGTGAGGTCAGAGGCTGGTGAGGCACTAGATATGATACGCCGGAGAAACACATGTACAGGGGGCCGCAAGTACCCCCAACAGGGCAGGTTTAAATGATAGCTGAACCAGTGCACAGGTGACATAATCAGGTGATGGGTGAGAGCAAGTTAGTAACCACTGAGTTACTGATCAGCTGATTACTTCACCTGTGCACTGATTCAGCTATAATGAAAACCTGGCCTGTTGGGGGTACTTGAGGACCATTGTTGAGAAACACTGCACTAAAGCACCAGCTCATCGGAAATGTATTGATTACCTGGAGAATAAAGCACACATACTCTGCTCACTGACAGCCACACACACACTGCTCACATACACACTCACACAATTCTATGGCACAGTACCAGTTACTAAGCAATTAGAATGAGCCACAATCTCATCTCTACTCACTACTGTATTGTAATTTACCATACAATTTACCATACAAGTTTTACACAAAGGACAAGTTATCAATACTGCCAACACAGCTGCTGCAATATGGTGTTCAAGAAACGCACGTGCACATCCCACTTAGGTATGCTCTTCAACAGAGGACACCAAAGGATACCAAAAGAATGAAGTACATAATAATAAAAGTAAAATAGAAAGTTTATTTTTTTGTGTGCAATTTCTATCTGAATGATGGAAATGTAATTATGACTTTCATGTTCCTTTCAAAAACTAATTTGATTTGCTGACATGGGGCCAGTAACAGTTGATGCTAATTCTCAAAATATAAATAACTAGAAAAGTCTATTAAAATAGCATGCTCTACCTCAATCATGAAAGTTTAATTTTAAATGTCTCCCTTTGACTATGTGTTTAACCAGTTACTTTACAGTGGCATTATTTCTAAAAACATTTAACTGCAATAATTACATATATTTTTTAAATGACTCATTATCTCCTTTTATTAATATAAACTTGTATAAAAGCAGCACATATTAAAAACACAATGCAACAGCTTTCAATTGATTTGTGAATTACAAGTTAACAGCAGTCTTTAAATAAATGGAGACGCAGAGAAAAATAAAAATAGATACTGCATCCTCTGACTGAACAGATATAACATATATGGAATTTGTACCTAATTAAATCAAATAACCATGAAAAAGGGAGGCTTAGCAATTTTTAAAGTCAAAAACTTTAATTTAAATAATGTGGACACTGCACACTTAACTTCAAACTCTGGGTTTTAAATTATGGATTTAAATTTGAATTGACCCTTTGACTTCCTGTCAGTATTGGGTTATGCTCACTTACTGTCCCCCTGTTAATGAGCTGTATCTGAACACAATTTGTGAATCACAAGAGATGTAGAATACTACTTTACTCTTCTGCTTGGGTTATGCTCACTTACTGCCCCCCCCCTGTTAATGAGCTGTATCTGAACACAATGTGTGAATCACAAGAGATATAGAATACTACTTTACTCTTCTGCTTGGTTTATGCTCACTTACTGTCCCCCCCTGTTAATGAGCTGTATCTGAACACAATTTGTGAATCACAAGAGATGTAGAATATTACTTTACTCTTCTGCTTGGTGTCATCTGTTCTTAGGTTACCTCAGCTTCCAGTTGTGTCACATGACCCTGCTCACTGCAGCCTCCTTCTGATTAATCTATATATCCTTCAATTGCTAGGAGGCATCAAGAGGGGTGCCTCCTATTGGTCCCAATGTTTGCTGCTAATATATTGACAGAACACAGGTGGCGCTGCAGCACAGCTTTTCCTTTGACCCATGTACTGCAATGGAGAGAAGCGTTCCTGTACCTGCCTCTCCATAGCATTACATGGGGGGAAAATATATATATTTTTTTACTTTTTTTTTTTTTGTTTTAATTAAAATTTAATTAAGCTTTGGCCACATATGGCAGGGTAGGCACTGCCTCCCCTGCCTCCTATGAGTGCACGTCCCTGGCTGTGTGGGTATTTTTTAAGTGAACCATATTGCATTGAATTTCCGTTATGTTGTTTTAATGTTTCACTTAAACTTAAAAAGACATTTAAGAACGTATTAAATCATATTTTATAGGAAGACTGGCATATTTTTTTTATTTTAAACAAATTATATTATAGGTATATATAAATTTGAAAGTACATCATAAATGTAGATATTTCTTACATTTCCTCATGTTAAGTTTATGCTTTGGGTTAATTACTAGATATCAATGTTGTTCAAATGTTTCTTCTTAAGATATAATGCTCACATATGTGTTAAGAATTGTAGTAATTAGGAAACATTATGGGCAAGAGTACAACTGCGGCACAATGGATTTTGTGCTTGCGCAATAGCGATTTTGCGTTTCATTTTTCTCCTGCTGATATTATAAGTCGGGAGAAATCTCGATTGCGCTAGCACAATAGCCTTTTCCGCTTCAATCCATACCGAGATCTAAGAGCTCTAGTGAACTGTTTTCCTAAATTAAAAAGTTGCTCAAAACACAACAAAAATACCTTAAAAGGTACACTACACTATTAACCCTTAAACCGCCATCCCCCCACATTGCAAACACTAAATAAAACGATTAACCCCTAAACCGCCACCCCTCACATCGCAAACAATAAATAAAAGTATTAACTCCTAAACCGCCACCCTGTATCGCAAACTATCTAAATAAACTATTAACCCCTAATCCGCCATCCCCCCCACATCGCAAACTAAAATAAACTGTTAACCCTAAACCGCCTCCCCCCCACAGTGCAAAGTAATAAAGTAGCAACTAAACCTCCTAACCTAACACCCCCTAATGACATGTGTATCAAGTTAAGGCATGACATTTTTTAGTATAATGGCCCTTTAACATCCATTGATTTAGGCAGATAATCCCAGGTAAGCCTGGGTACAAAGCCCAATGTGAGAAAAACGCTATAACTAACTGTTCAATTTTGCTTTTTTTCTAACTGTGTGCATGCAAGAGAGTGCCAGACTTTCTATGTGTTATGCTAATATTATTGTTTTGTCATTTTTTTCTCTAGGCTTTGCACCCAGGGTTGTCTGGGGTTACCCGTTTGAGTCACTGAAAGCTGTGCAGTGGTCTGTGAATGCTGGTGAGTTCCCAGGGATGTGAGTTTTGCAGTGACATGGGATGTGTACCCAGAGAATACAGTCCATGTTTATGTTATCTATACAATGCTTCAATATTGCAGGGCCATATGGGGTTGGTCTTAGATTCAATGTTTGTATGAGTCATTTAGAAGGGCTGGTAAATGATTTGGGTTAAATATGAGTCCTGATTTGAGTAAGGCATTTTGGGGGATGTAGGGCCATTTGTTTATAATCTAAAATCTGCTAAAGGCACAGGATTTATTGAGGAGCTGCAGGGCCAGGAATCTGAGCTGAGATCTTATGCAAGCTTGTGACTGACAGGTACTACAGAGCCATGGGTCTGATTTAAGGTCTAATCACATTCTCCCCTCCAGGTCAACTGCTGCTCTTCCATATTCAATCTAAAGCTCTCAGTAGTTAGAATACTGAAACCCAAAGCCCAATTGTACTATTTATTTTTCTTTGTACAATTTGAAACAAAACATTCAGAAGGGTTTCCCATTTCAAAAAAACCCCATATGTTCTTGTATTGAATAACACCTGTTTTTAAGCATGTGGAAGATTCCTGTTTTTCTAACAGTACATCTGTCTGAGTTGTGCTTCTCAGCCAGTAAACAACTGATATTTAAATATTAGTTCTGCACAAACATACATTTACTAACTGCATTATTTCAATATCAATCTTTAAATTAACATTTTTCAAACAAAATCATTATATTTTACTTATCTGCTACTCTTTCATGTTTAAAGCAGAACATTATAAAAGTACAAATCCTGTTTAAGTAACTTATATACATGAAAAATAGTTGCAGTATATAGTTTTGTTTTATATATTTGTAAAGGGTCTTTAGCTACTATTGTTTTACTGACATTTAGAAAGAAAACTCTATTGTATATGCAAGTTTAGTCATTCAGTTGTTTTCAGAGATTTATAATAGGATCAGCTAAGCCAAACAACCCTCCCTCCATCATATGAGAACATTATAAAGATATAGTGTAAAATGGAAGCTTATTCCCTTTGTTGGGTCTGTTAATAACTTATCAGATTTTTATTTGCCAAATATCTTCCAAACACAAATGCTATTAATACAAGATCACAGTGTGTTGTGGTCGGCCATGCTTTTGTCAGCCATGTCATAAATATGCTAGAAGTAGGTGCAAGAAACATTCCTAGTCTGAACAAGTTGTACAGCTCTAACTGAGAAGATAATTCCAACTTGGCTGAAGCCTAAATGCAGATAACGCCAAATATCTTCAGGTTTTTGGATAATTATACATAGAACTGACAGGACCCATACATTCTCAAGTGACACATGTTTTTTAATGATAATGCAATATGCGTTTTTTTCCTGAATTCTCTATAGTTTTACTTTTTGATAGGTTGTGTTCTTGCTCAGTACAGTATAATATAAAATGTCAAATGTCCTGGGCTGTAGGTTCTTAATAATGATACGTTTACTTAATTCTAGACAGGGCTAGATTACAACTGGCTCACTAACTGTTGTACGCGAGCAATATTGGCTTTTTGCACAGTAAAAAGAGGGCTCGTACCAGTGGCGTAGCGTGGGTTGTCAGCGCCTAGGGCAAGGTAAGAATTGCGCCCCCCCCCCCTAACCCATTAGCACTGACTCTCTTCCACCAGTACAGTAGGTACTTGCTCATAGGCTAATAAACTCCATTGGTAAACAGGGTCATACCTCCTCATACATATAAAAAAATGTAGATTTAGGAAACAGGAATATCCAAACAATGTTATGAATTGAATATATTACATTTTAGATTCATCATGTACAACATATAACATATTACTTTAATGATCTTTTAAGTGATAACTACTGGCTTAGACAGCACATAACATGATTTTTTCCATTTTGCTGCATGTGTATTCCTTGGTGCCATACATCATCCCAGATAAACTGAATATAACAGTGTATATACTATTTATATATATATATATATATATATATATATATATACACATGTATATTAGCACATCAAATATACCTTAGCAAATTTAATAACCTATTTAATTGTTTATAACAAATAAACTGCAGAGCTATATTGTGATTTTACAGCTGAAAATCTTGGCTGCCAGAGAGTGTTGCTATTCTTTGTACTTACAATACCTTACAACCCTCAATGGCTGCTATTAGATTAACAATGCATTTTATAAATTTGGAAAAGAAAAAACATTTGTAAATTAGAATATTCTATTGTTCACACAATATTTAGTGGAAGATAAATAAGAGATGATCTAATAACAATAACAAAATAAAAATATTCTGTTGTCTCTAAAGATTTCAGACCAAGTTTTTTTTTTTAAATGTATTTGTAATTTTATTTTAAATTTAGGATGCCAGTGAGTGGGCACAATGAGCAATGACTTCTCCAGCTTCAATGTGAAAAGACACAAAAGCTAGGGCCTCCTCTCACATGTCCATTTACATCCTCTCACATGTCCGTTACAATTAGATCCCAGGATGCAATCGTGTCCTGTCCTGGCTGGACCGTGTTAACATTTCTCTCTTAGCAATGGCATGTTTAATCCAGACAATTTGATTTTGCAGTCAATATAGCCACTAAGCCGCTGCCACCGACATCCCTTTCCTCTCCTCCCCAAATGACTTACCTTTTATTCTTTTAAAGTCACGGGCAGGCACCGGGCAGGCACGACGCGCTAGAGACAGTCCTCAGGCTCTTCCTCCACTACTTGCTCCCTCGGTCCCTCCTGACCTGCGCGCTGGGAGTGGGAGGAGTCAGGACCTGCCGTGCTACGTAAACTATAACACTGCGGCTAGACAGCAGGTAACTTTCAGACAGAGTCGGATAAGATTACACTTACAGGTGGGGGCACTGGCACAGAGAGACTCACAGACCGTGACGAGTCAGACGACACTGACAAACAATTGAAGTTAACACTTGCGTTGAGAGTGACTCAAGAAGACAGAACAGCAGGGTTGCCAAAATCGCCGCTGGAGTCTGGGACTGTCACAACAGTCTACTGTCGGGTGGAGGCTTTTGCGCCCCCCATAATTATGCGCCCGGGGCCATCGCCCCTGTGGCCCCCCCCACGCTACGCCACTGGCTCGTACTACACGTTGAAAGTAAATGCAGCACGCAACAGCGAGAGCACAATTGCATTTTACACTTGTCGGGTTAGCGCAACTGAAAACCTTGCGTTAAGAGTAGTGCACTAAACGCAACATAAATGCATTAAACATTACAGTTACATTCATATAAACACTATTTGATCATTTTTTTATTTAAGTATTAAAAACATTATAAGGGCTCAAAGGTATATGGTTTATGGCAAAGGGCTATATTGTGTATATATATATATATATATATATATATATATATATATATATATATACATGTCTAAATATGTGTATGTATGCATATACATGTATATATATATATTTTTATATATATATATATATATATATATATATTTATATATGTGAACATATGTGTTTATGTTTTTTACTGTATATTTGTTCTTCACATACTTCTTTGTTCTTCACATACAGGAAAATATTTGTTTAGTGTAATTATATATATATAATATCTTTTTTACATTAACATTATCATATATATATATATATAGAAATATATATTTAATAATAAAAATTACTTTTTTTCTATGTGAAGAACTTAGAAATGGAAATATGCGTAATGCGGTTTGTGTTTTGCACTTTATGTCTAATGTGGTTTCGGGTTAGTGCACATGTATAATTAGTAATCTAAAGCACTTTCTTGAAATATTAAATACAAAATATTAATACTATTTATTGAAAATTATTATACATACTGTAAAAATACGAATTAATCAATTGAATATATATATATATATTTTTACTATGTATAATTATTTTTAATAAATATTAATATTATTTAATATTAATAATTAATATTCATTCATATTAATAATATTTTTTTTAATATTTAATATTTTATGTACGTGCTTTAAGATAACTAATTCTTCATCTGCTCTAACTTTACACTGTGTTAAACACAAAAGGGTTAAACATATTTTTCATTCCTATGTTCTTCACATGTCATTTTTATTATTAAATATATATTTCTATATATATATTTGATAATGTTAATGTAAAATAGATATCTATACCTATATATCTATAGGAAAAGATATATAGGTTTAGGTATATATATATATATATATATATATATATATATATATATATGTTTACAATAACATTTATCTGAATGTGGAGAACATTGGAATGTAAAATATTCATAAATCCTATTGGGTTGACGCTCCTCATTGAAGTCTATGGGGGAGAATAAGTTAACGCAGACAATATATTTAATTTCGTTTGATTAAAGCACTTTGGGTTTTGCTTGCACAAAAATTTTTTACTTTCAACTTGTAATATGCATGCTACCCGACGTGTGTAAAAAGCTTACTTATGGTGAAGTTTATGCTCGAGCTGGACCACTAAATACTGCTTCATTAATCTAGGTAAGTACTTGAGTAACAGAATGATTTTTTTTTAATATTGTAATTTATTTTTTTTATTTTTATTTTATTTTTTTTAAATAGTAATGTTAGGTTAATTTATAGTTTAAACTTAGTTTTTTTTATTTCACAGGTAAGTTTTTATTTATTTAAAAGTAGATATATTGTAAGTATAATTTAAACTTAGGGGGGTGTTAGGTTTAGGGGTTAATAGTTTAATTTAGTGTGTTGGGATGTGGGGGCCCAGCGGTTTAGGGGTTAATAGGTTTATTATAGTAGTAGGGATGTGGGGGGGGGCAGTTTAGGGGTTAATAGGTTTATTTAGGTTTTGGCGATGCGGGGGCGGTGGTTTATGGGTTAATAGTTTTATTTAGTGTCGGCGATGTCGGGGGGCAGCGGTTTAGTTTTATTTATTGTCAGCAATGTCGGGGGGCGGCGGATTAGTAGTTAATAACTTTATTTAGTGACGGCGATGTCAGGGCGGCGGATTAGGGGTATTTAGACTAGGGGTTTATATTAGGGTGTTAGGTTTTTACATAACTTTCTTTTCCCCATAGACATCAAAGGGGAATGCGTTATAGCGATCACCATTCCGCAATAACAGGTGTTAGTTTTTTTCTGACACTTTCTCTCCATTGGTATCTATGGGGGAAAATGTGCATGAGCACGTCAAGTCAGGCCTTGGCTTTTGTGCGGTATGGAGCTTAACACACCAAACCGCACAACAAAAGAAGGTTTTTCTGTAACTTGTATGGCAGCGCTATGGAGAGTGCGATACCGCTCAAATTGAGTCATTACCAGATGGTACAAGCACCTTAGGCTTTCTGAGCAAGTGCTGTGTTTAAAATGCTGGTGCACGCATGCTTAAATATACTTTTGAAACACCTATAGCTTGTATTTGAAGCATTTTTACTAATACATGTATATTACAAAAATGCTTCTATTCAAAACTGAAATGCATCCATGTGGATTCCAATTTTGGCAGGAATGTTCCTTCGAAAATAACTGAGATATGCATAAGGCTGTCCTAAAAATGAATTAACCGTCTATGCATTAAGCATCTATGTTTGTATCCCACAAGACTTTTTCTTGGAAATAGTTCAATAAAAATAAGCTAGTCAGAAAGCTGATTACACAGTCACACCCTTAATTACTTCTGGCAAGATCTTGGTGTGCTCCCTCTATTTTAGCTATACATTAAATGCTCTTGGGTTTCATTTATCTTCTGGAGAGGAGACATGTTGGAAAGTAAACAAAACATTTCTTTTATACAGGTGGTGAGAGTCAACGATCCATTGCTTATGGGAATTACCCTTCTCTACCACTAGGAGGAGGCAAAGAGTCCCAAACCCCAAGAGCTCTATAAAACCCCTACCACCTCATGCATACCTTTACTTTGTCTCTGCTGGAGGTAGTTAAAGAATGAAGATGTGCATTTGATTCTTCATGGAAAGGGATTTTCAGTCTTTATTGTAACCAGTTTCCCATCTGAGTACAGTACTTGTCAAAGGGATGTATTTGGGGAATCATTTATGATTTTTTGTTTCACCTCATGGGAAATTTTTCATAAACCCTCTATAATCAGTCACAGGGACTTGTGTTTTGCCTCCCTTTATGGATCTACAATATACTCCTATTCAATAACCTCTGCTGATATGTTTCAGTACTGGTTTAGATGTTTGCTGCTTGTTTGTTAGTGGATGAGTTCTATTGAATAGTGCCATTATAGTAATCCTGCATTCACAATGATTTGAAGGCTGCAGTTTTTAGAGCATTGGCTGCTCTCTTACTTTCAAACAAGCATTAAAGGTATGTCCCTATGGGATTCCTGCTATGGCTGCCCACAAGTATTTCCTCAAAGATTTCCTCTGGGATACTTGTATCTACACTGTATGGAATCTTTTCTGCCTACTGCTACAGCTGCATGCTTGGTAAGCTGATGGAGTGGTGCTTTTGCAGGTAAGTGCTTTATCTTTAGCCCACATACAGCCCAGAGGCTATTTGTAGGTACTCTGACACAGGTACAAAATAGAGAGTAAAAAGGGTTTAAAGGGAAGCGCTAAAACAAAGCCAAAGGTAATCACTCACTTAATATATATACAGTTTATTTTAACATATATAATTCACATAAAAGGGACGTCTTCCCAAATGACACTGTCATAAATATATTTGATCAGTCTATAACAGGACCGCTATAAATAAAATCACTAAAATATATTGCACAATAATTGACGGTTCTAAAACATACAATAAATTAGAGTTCAGATAAAAGTTCATGAAATTGACGAATAAAACCACCAAGCTGCCAAAGAAAAGTTTATGTCTACACTATTATACTAATACTATTATCTGTATCTATGCGAGTCATTAGTTTATCCTTATTGAAATAGATAACCCACTTAGGGTTCCTATTGTGTATTATGAGCTATTATAGATATGGAGATGTACTAAGGTTTGTCTAAATACCACCTTAAGAAGAAGCTGCATTTGGAGCCAAACACCACCTTAAGAGAGTTTGTCAATTAAAATCAGCACCAATCAAATTAAAGATACACCTTTAAATAAAGGTATCCAGACTTGCCATCACTACCTTGATAAAGCCCTGAAGAGGGCGAAACGCGTCGGCTGTGAAGGCAGGACTACCCTTTGGCATATGTGCAATATATCTACACCCTTTGGATTCCTTATATTTAACCCGGGTTATAAGAAATGAAACTTATTTTCCTATTTGGAATTTCTACTATATGCTTTGTGGTTTGAATGAAGTTGTAATATTCACCACAGTACCTTTCTACAACATCTTCCTACAATACCTGTATACACCCTTGCGTGCACATAGCACTAAGTGCAGGGTGGATGGGAAAAAATCGCACCTGTGAAGGTTACAAGAAGCACTAAGCTCTGACCGCTTCTCTTTGCCGGATCTCGATTCCGTGACGTCAGATGCCGAGAAACCCCAGTCGGATCCACTCGAGGGAGATACCGAACAGGGAAGGTGTACTGCAGACGATCAGGAGATCGTGGGTAAAGTAATTGTTAAGAACTCAAAACATAACACCTCTGTGTATACGCTGGTCATGTATCTCTCTTAAGGAAGTGTGGAGTATTCAGAACACTTTTATCGGTAGACCTACCATATTAACTTTTCTTTGGCAGCTTGGTGGTTTTATTCGTCAATTTCATGAACTTTTATCTGAACTCTAATTTATTGTATGTTTTAGAACCGTCAATTATTGTGCAATATATTTTAGTGATTTTATTTATAGCGGTCCTGTTATAGACTGATCGAATATATTTATTTGTGGAGATGTCCCTTTTATGTGAATTATATATGTTAAATTAAACTGTATATATATTAAGTGAGTGATTACCTTTGGCTTTGTTTTAGAGCTTCCCTTTAAACCCTTTTTACTCTCTAAATTTTATTGTGTGACAATTATAGGGATATTGTCATTTAGGGGGAGTTTGATAATCTCATTTGTCTTAGCGCACCTTAGACCCTTTTTTCTAACAGGTACAAAATAGCCAGGGGACTCACCCTGTTTCTTCTCTAGACACTTTTTTTGCCTATTTTGCAGGTTCCTGCACACTTTATTCTATTTTAAGATGTCACAGATATTACTGAATGTCTTTATTAGCTTTCTGTTTCTGGCAGCTCTGTGAAAACATTTTTAGCAACTTTCTGTAAATAGGTATTGTCCCTATCTGCTGGCTGCTCTGTGCAGTTAACAGTAAATTGTGCACACACCAGTCTTGCAGGGGATGTGTTTTTATTGTTTATTTTGCTCAGTACAAAAAAAGGTTAGTTTATTTGCTATTTTTACTTTTGCCCTTACTCTGGCCATTAGCCCCCATCCCCTCAACTTCCTAAGGCCTACTCCAATATAGATTAGCAGTGCAGTGTCCTGGGTCTGTAATTCATCCAGTTTGATTAATATAATCATTGATTTAGTTGCTAGGAAGGGGTGAGTACTCATGCTAAGTGCTGCAAGGGGGGTTTATTTTTCGAATTCGAATATTTTCGAATGTAATCGTAAAATTCGAAACCGAACATTCGAAAATCGAATGTTAGAATGTTATGTAAACATTCGAAATTCGATTCGAACGAACGAATGTGTTAAAATTTGTGCCGTTTTTCGAATGTTGCGAAACATTCGCCCATCCCTACTTTCTGGCAGCTCTGTGAAAACATTTTTAGCAACTTTCTGTAAATAGGTATTGTCCCTATCTGCTGGCTGCTCTGTGCAGTTAACAGTAAATTGTGCACACACCAGTCTTGCAGGGGATGTGTTTTTATTGTTTATTTTGCTCAGTACAAAAAAAGGTTAGTTTATTTGCTATTTTTACTTTTGCCCTTACTCTGGCCATTAGCCCCCATCCCCTCAACTTCCTAAGGCCTACTCCAATATAGATTAGCAGTGCAGTGTCCTGGGTCTGTAATTCATCCAGTTTGATTAATATAATCATTGATTTAGTTGCTAGGAAGGGGTGAGTACTCATGCTAAGTGCTGCAAGGGGGGTTTATTTAGCATTTTCAGTCTGTAGTCTGGGGTTTTTAGTGTATAATCACTAAGCTTAGATTGTCAGATGATTTGTGTATATCTGGTGTCATTTTATACAGTTTTTCACTGTATTATAAAGCAGAAACTGTCCCCACTGTTGTTTGTACTATACAAATCTGTTCCAGGTTATTCAACTTTCTTTAAACCGTGTACCTCAAACATTGCATGCTATCATTTATAATCTATTACTTCCTATAAATAATTTGGTCCTGTGTATGACACTCAGGGGGTTTCACATGTTTTTCCTCCTGAATATAAATTCAGTGTGTTAGGTGCTAAATAGCTCAGTAGGTAGCATACTGAACTAAGGACCAGGAGACACAGGTTCAGATCCAGCACAGAAACTCTTCTCAGCAATCTCCCACTTAACCTGATGTGGTTATTACACAGTTAATGAGAGTTATGTCATATGGACATTTAAACGGACAGTATACACTCATTTTCATATAACTGCATGTAATAGACACTACTATAAAGAATAAGATGCACAGATACTGATATAAAAATCCAGTATAAAACTGTTTAAAAACTTACTTAGAAGCTGTCAGTTTGGCTCTGTTGAAAAGGTAGCTGGAAAGCCCACTGCAAGTGGCAAATAAGACACTCCCCCCCTCCCCCTTCTTTTACATATGAAAAGACCCTTTACACAAACAGGAGCAAGCTGGAGAAGGTAGCTGACGGTATTCACATAAACTTTGGGGCTTGGTTAGGAGTCTGAAAATCAGAGCAATGTTATTTAAAAATAAGCAAAACTATACATTTATTTAAAAAAAACAACTTTATGGGCTATATAAATAGATCATCTACAAAACATTTATGCAAAGAAAAAATGAGTGTATAATGTCCCTTTAAGTAATTTCAGCTATCAATAAAATTAAGTAGCATAAGCGCAAATCTAGGGATTTACCTTAATCTGTTGTAGTATTTGTGCAGAATGTCCTCTACTTCAATTGTTGCTGTAAAAGCCCTGACTGTGTGAAGGTTCTCTGATGACTGCCTTATGTTACAGTCTATATGTATATATTACATTTACACCTATCTGCAATTATGAAGTTTATATATAAGTATATATAACATACTGTTTATTTTTAAGTGATTAAAGGGAAATGCTTATACACTAAGGGCCAGATTGCTAGTGGAGCGCTATTTAGCATTTTTGCTAGAGTGTTAATTGCAGTAGAAGTAAACTTTTTGTGCACGTCGGGTTGTGCTCATATTACGAGTTGAAAGTAAAACGTTATCGTTCTCATGCGCTAAACCGATAAGCACAAACAGCTTACTTATAACACAATTAAAATATAATGTATTCCCCCATAAAATTCAATGGAGCAAAAAGAGTGGAAAAACACCCTACTTGCGTGCTAACCCGAACTCATGTTCTCAAGTGCGCTAACCTGAATGCATATTCTCAAGTATGCTAACCCGACATGAAAATATGAATATTTCACATTCCATTGTTCTTCACATAGAAGAATATGTTCTATTTATTCATAAATATTTATTTCTACATATATCTGATGGTATTTTTATACAATATATAGCTGTACCTATATATATATATATATATATATATATATATATATATATATATATATATATATATATATGATTATATATAGATATAGATATATACAGATATATAAAAGAACTATCGATTTAGAAATACTTAGAACATATGATATTCTGCTCTATGCAGAACATTGGAATATAAAATATTTACAGTAAATACACAGTATAACACTGTATTAAATATAAATATTGCATAAATATGAATTTTCATGTTTTTATCTACTCAATTGAAAAGGTCTCCAAAGCATTTATTTACTTTTATATATATATATATATACTGTATATATATAATATATATGTTTATATATGTGTGCCTATGTATTTATATGTTTATAAGTGTATATATGTCTGTACATACATATATACACGTTTATTTGTAGAGCGCCAACAGATTCTGCAGTGCTAAATACATGTATATATTCAATGTAATGATCACAAAAGATGCTAGTGGATCGCAACTGCAGATCTTTTGGATTTTGTAATATCTCTTTAAATAAGTGTTTGTATCACTTCCACTATAGATTACTACAAGGATGGTAAGTAATCTTGGAATGGTGGTAGTGAAATTTGTTTTGTGTTAACTACGCAATTCCCAACCAAATGATGGTAATAGGATTACAACAGTTTACTTCTGAATTGTAAATAGCTACAATGGAGATTTGTAACTAGTAGACTCACTGTATTCAATTGTAACAACTCTGATCGTAGCGGAGAGCTGTTTACTACGTCACTTGTGGGAAGTCTTTGAGTATGTGAGTCAGCAATTGTAGGCGCGGTCTCAGCCCGTAATGAAAACCATGTTCAATAATGACAAGCTAAATATATGTTTTGGAAGGATATTAGAGCTGGTCTGATGCAGAGAGGATTCCTCTATATGCGAAGTTAAGCGTTGCAGATTTCCAATGCTACGAAGATTTCGCTAAAACAGGAAGTGCTAGGACTCCTCTCCTAAGCAGCATGGCTGCAGGTTTGAAGGTTAATGATACTGTAAAGATTCAGAGCAGGTTCTCCTGAATGCTATGCATTTTTTTCGTTAGAATGATTTAAAGGTAAAGGCATCCAGTGAGTGAATATTCTCAAGGACTCTGAATAAAAGTTTAAGGAGATTTCCTGTTGCGGAGTAAACGATGGTTGCTTTAGAGGTTTTAGCAAGCAGATTTCTTAGCAGAATTAGTAGGTCCGACGTAGAGGGTTTTACCAGTTGGCAAGAGCTCAGAATTCTGTGGCTAGTGTGCTGGACAACTATGCAAAATACTAAGCACCTGAGGTAAGGTGCATTACGGATTTATAGGCAAGGTGGGAGGAGCTAGGAAAGAGAGAGTAAATGCTGACAAGATCCTGACATGACCCCCTCCTCAAGCAAGCTGTACCACAGCTTAGGGACCCAGATGGTCTGGATTCCTTCTATGGAAAAGAGAAATCAACTTCGGAGCATGAATGTTGTAAGAGGGTTCCCATGTATCCTCTTCAGGTAAATATACTTTCCACCTGACCAGGTACTGTAACTGTCCTTTGTAAAGTCTGGAATCGATTAATGAGTCAACTTCATATTCATCAGTATCAGTAAGATTAGTTTTGGGAGGCAACACAAGACCAGGTGTTCTCATGGGTTTGTATGGTTTCAAAAGGGAAACATGAAAAGTGGAATGAACCTTAATCGATGTTGGCAGCTGTAACGTAACAGCATTAGGATTTATCACCTTCAGTATAGGAAATGGTCCGATATAAAGTCCACCCAACTTCTTACTTGGAATCTGTCATTTTAGATTTTTTGTGGATAACCACACCAAATCACCAACTGAATATTGTAGGGGTTGGATGTCTGCGGAGATCATAGTATTTCTTTTAAATGTGTTGGGAGGAGTTGATGTTCTCTCTAAGGTATCTGAAGTTGTCTAGGAGAGAATGAATTAGATCATTGGCTAATGGGGATTAGGTATTTTCAACTGAAGATGGAATGGAAGTAGGGTGAAAACCATAGTAAGCGTGAAATGGAGTCATTTTATTGGAAGAATTTAGAGAGTCATTAAAAGCATTTAAGACTTTTGTAACATAAATATACATTTTAAAACATATATTTATGTTTAAAATAAAAAACACAAAAAATAAATACATATTAATTAATATACAATTCTTAAAAGAATATGCATCATACATAAGAATGCATAATTTTTTAAATATTGTAGATAAATGCACTATTAACCCATAAGCTGCCCTAACCTAATCACCTAATCAACACCCATACATATATGGGGGGTGGTTAGGTGATTAAGGCCTACTACATGCTAAACATCAATAATCACCTACTCAACCTCCATACAGGTATGGGGGGTGGTTAGCTGATTAAGGCCTAAACTGCCACCTCCCAATGCAAACTATAACCCCCCTAAACTAAACCCCTTACATTACATGAAAATAAAAAATAAAAAATTACAAGAAAAAAAAATTGTTACAAAAAAAGTCAGTATCCAAAATAAAAATCCCACCACTATACCTAACACTAATCTACATGCCCCATAAAAAAACACCCAAAACAAAGAAAAAAATAAACACTAAAATAAATTACAATAACCCTAAAGATAATCCAGCTCTTTTTCAATTTTTTTTTTTTACAAGTCCCCCTCTACAATATGAGTAACCCCCCACCCCCCAAAATAATAAAGTCTACCTAAAAAAAACTATCCTAAAAAATTTGGATTATTATAGCCTTGGTGTATAAATAATCTAGATTTTATTAAAACAGGAGGCAAATATTTTGCATCAAATCTTTACTGAAAACCAAACAGCAGCAAAGAAAAATGAACAGAAAATTTGCATAAAAGTTGCAACAGTACAGCATCAATCAGCACACAGCTAGAGTATAATAGTCCCAACATAACATATTAACTTCCTCTTTTCTGCGATGAAGACACAGGATCGAAAACTGGTACATCAACGATCACTCAGCAATAAAAGATGAAGAGAGAAACCATGGGCAGGAATCATCCAGACGATTAAACTGAAAAATAAAAGAACAAATAGATAACCACTATTCTCAATGTAAATTCTTCAACCATGTAAAAACAACCCCCCCCCCCCCCATATATCTATTTTTTTATTTATTTTTTATTTTGGGGGGAGGGAGAAAGAGGGAAGGGAAAATATTTGCCTCCTGTCTTTAATAAAATCTAGATTATTTATACACCAAGGCTATAATAATCCAAATTTTATAGCAAGACAGGAAGCTTCATATTTTGCATTTTTAACGTATAAGAACATTAGCTGCATGAGGAATAGGTTTAAAATAAAAATAGGAAAAAGTAGAAGCTGAGGTTCAGTCTGTGGCCTTCAGAATATCTTGAAGTTGACTGTCCGCCAAAAGGCCTCTGGAAGCTGCCGCCCCTCTGACCAAATGTGCTGCAAAAGACAAATCAATGCTGGCCAAAGACATGAGCCAACAAACCCATCTGGCTAAAGTAGGAGCAGAGACTGGTTTAAACAGGGGAACTTAAGAAATTAGAATTTTACCCCGCTGAGACAAGTGAGAAGACAAGGTTATACCTAAATATGCTTTAAGGCAAAAAGCCACACAAAGATTGGGGCCCTCAGGGAAATAAGGATAGAATATGGACAATGAGGTTGTTTTGGTACGCCGGGAGATTAAGAAAGAGACACCCTCCAGGGAAAATGAGAGACCTTCCAAGTCTAAGGCGCAAATGTCCGAGATTCTACTAAAGGAGACGAGGCATAACAACATGGCCAATTTTGCGGACAGTTGTTTCAGGGAGAGAGCCTCATTATGAGGCCATGGCCTGAGAAGGTTTAGGACCGAAGAAATGTCCCAAAGCTGAGAAAATCGAGGTAAAGGAGGACATTTCGAACAAATGGCCTTCAAAATACAACACACCAAGGGGTGTTTGCCCACAGGAATACCATCAATGGGCAGATGTCCTGCGGAAATGGCAGAACGAACAACGTTGATCAAGCGATAGACTTTCCCTTGACTGAAGAGTTCTGTCAAGAAATTCACAATTAAATGGGGAGGAGCCAAAAAGGGATCAGCTTGCCTGCTATCACACCAACAAACACATGACGTCCAGGCTGAAGAATAGCATTTTCGTGTACCTGGAGCCCAAGATTCTCTGAGGAGAAGTTGAGCGTCTCTAGAAAGGCCCTCGGACTCCCAGGATCCCCTGAAATCTGCCAAGCCAGCAGAGGGAGATGTTCCTGAAGAATCAATGTGTGAGGGCAACCTCTCATATCTGACAGACGATCCGGGACCTGAGGAAGCAGGAGAGGAGGGGCAACGGTGATCTCCAAAAGGAGAGGGAACCAGGGCTGCATCGGCCAAAAGGGGGTGACAAGATTCAGGCAACATCTGGTTTTCCTGACCTTCCAAAGAGCTCTCAGAATGAGAACAAAGGGAGGGAAGGCGTAAGAGCCTGTGAGAGGCCATGGTTGAAGGAAAGTATCCGTGGCCTCGCTCCCTGAATATATGGGAGCCAGCTGAAGTACCAGTGGAGTTGATGGTTGATATGGGAGGCAAACAGGCCCAGAAAAAAGGGACCGAATGATCTCTGTATAGATAGAAAAACAGGGCGACAAAGTCGCCAATCACTGGAATCTCTCCAGAAGCAAGAGAACCAGTCCACTACTGTGTTGGTGATACCAGGAATGTATTGCACCTGGAGCGATATATTGTGGGGAACACAGAACCGAAAGAGGTCGGAGGTTAAATCCGAAAGGGATTTGGACTTGGTAGCGTCCAGACGGTTGATGTATTGAACTGCTGAGATGTCCATCCGAAGAAGGATGCAACTGTCTGTAAGATGTTTTGAGAAACATTGGATCGCAATGGATCCTGCTAGTAGCTCTAAACAGTTGATGTATAGAGAGCTTTCTAATGGCATTCGAGGATAAAACAAAATCCAGACCAGAGCCAAAAATGTCTTTGCCGTTCCATGATTCCATGTGGAGCAACCACCAGGACATTTCTGCTCTCATTTCATTTGTTAGGAATATCCTCTGCTGGTAGGACCTGGATTCTCTGAAAGACCGAATCTTCAGACGTTGCATAGCCCGGTAATGACGTGGAGCGGGAAAGATCATTTGAATCGAGGAGACCGAATATCCTGGACAGCTGTCTGATGGAAACCATGGGGGCAGAAAGGGCCCCTTGAATCTCAAGTTTGATTCTGTCTATCTTGTCTTGAGGGAGGAGCAGAAGTCCCTAAGTGGAGTCTATGCAGAAACCTAGAAATTCCACTTGCTGTACCGGTGACAGGGATGACTTCTCAAAATTTACTATGAAGCCTAGACCTTGAAGAAGGTCTAGAGTGTAATTCAGGTGGAGCCTGAGAGACGTTCGATCTTCTGCCATGAGAAGAATGTTGTCGAGGTATATGATAAGGCGAATACCTCGGCTTCTGAGGGAAGCAATCACTGGTTTCATAAGTTTGGTAAAACACCAGGGGGCGGAACTGAGGCCGAATGGGAGGCATGTAAACTGCCATGTTTGCTTCGCCCAGATGAATCTGAGGAATTTCCGAGGATGTTGAGAAATTGGTACAGTGAGATATGTGTCGGTCAGATCCAGGCACACCAGCCAATCTCCGATACGGAGAAGATCTCTCAACATGTGAATACCCTCCATTTTGAAATGGTGGTATGTCACAAAGTAATTGAGATCCCAAAGATTGATAACCGGTTGAAACCCACCTGTCTTCTTCTTGACAAGAAAAAGGATGCTGATAAAACCTAGGTCTGAAGAAAAGACCAGTTCTATTGTGCCTTTGTGCCTGAGGGAAAGTACCTCTGCATGTACCAGATTGGAAGCTTCTTTTGACCAGGCAATGGGATTTGGGGGGAATTCCTGGAAAGGTGGACAAATGAAATAGCTTTCGAAACCCCGTATCATTTGAGAGATCCAGGGATCTTGAGAGATTAGGTCCCACTGAAGGGAAAAATGAGAGAGTCTGCCCGCAAAGAGAAAGGGGAAAGAGGGAGGTTGTGTACTCACTCTGGGGGGCAGCTGGACCTGCTGGCAAGGTGATTCTAGGGGGTCTTGACCTGGCTGCTCGGGAATGAGGAGGGAAGAGCATCTGAGGGTGAGAGGGGTACTGCTGGTATCCAAGTGCGTAGTGTTGTTGACACTGGTGTGCCAGAAATTGTTGGCAGCTGGGGAGACGACCCCTGAATCTTCCAGCCCTGCCAAAGACCTGAGTGGGGTTAAAAACTCTTTTTAGGGAGGACTGTATTTTCTTAATGGAGGTAAAAGTGGAGACATAGTGTCTCATAATTTGCAGGAATGGGTACCCAAACAAAAGTCCATTGGCTGAAGAGCCTGCCTCTTCTACTGCTATAACTGCTAAGCATGGGTTAATATGCAGCAGGGCAGATCTCCTGCGCTCACTGAAATGGCTACATTCGCATTGCCCAAGAAACAAAAGGTTGTAAATGGCCATTCTAGAATGAAAAAAAGATCCAAGGAGGAGCCGGAGAGGAGAGCTTTGTCAGCGAGATTGAGCCTGCGGGCCAGAAATATCCAGTAATTTGTCCTGCACCCCTCTGAGGGCCTTGTCCATGCCCTTCCTTGGGTCCTTACCCTTCCTGGTCAAAAAGGTAGCCAGTTTGGCATCAAACTCGGGGGTCACTGATTCTCTACCAGGTAGAGCGGGCCTGCAACATTCAGCCCTAAGTTTGTTGCGATCTTCGCGATCCAGGAATTTGTAGGAAATGGGAAAGATGAGGAGCCAGAGACCATTCAGAAGATCTAGGTTGTTTTATGTGTTTGGGGCTAAAGATCGGATTGCCCGAAGGATCCACTATATCCTCTTCTCCCTCCTCATGCTTCGCAGAAGGTAAAGGCGTGTTGGGTTGGGAACCGGAATGAAGGACCTCATGATCAGATTGTTCCTCCACTTCCCATGCCAAGGAACAATCAACCCCCCAAATAAAATCCTATCTAAATAAACCTAAGCTCCCCATTGCCCTGAAAAAGGCATTTGGATGGGCATTGCCCTTAAAAGGGCATTTAGCTCTTTTACATTGCCCAAAACTCTAAGCTAAAAATAAAACCCACCCAATAAACCCTTAAAAAAACCTAACACTAACCTCCGAAGATCCACTTACAGTTTTTAAAGACCGGACATTCATCCTCATCCAGCCGGCGAAGTCTTCATCCAAGCGGCAGGAAGTCCTCAACAAAGCTGGGAGAAGTCTTCATCCAAGCGGCAAGAAGTCTTCATCCAGACGGCATCTTCTATCTTCATCCTTCCAGCGCGGAGCGGGTCCATCTTCAAGACATCCGGCGTGGAGCATCCTCTTCATACGGTCCCAGTCGTATACTGAAGGTTCCCTTTAAGGGACGTCATCCAAGATAGCGTCCCTTGAATTCCGATTGGCTGATAGAATAGCCAATAGGAATTAAAGGGTAAAAAATCCTATTGGCTGATGCAATCAGCTAATAGGATTGAGCTTCAATCCTATTGGCTGACCCAATCAGCCAATGGGATTGAGCTTGCATTCTTTTGGCTGTTCCAAAGGGAACCTTCAGAGTACCTCTGGGACCATATGCAAAGGATGCTCCGTGCCGGATGTCTTGAAGATGGACCCGCTCCGCAAGGATGAAGATAGAAGATGCCATCTGGATGAAGACTTCTGCCCGCCTGGATGAAGACTTCTTGCCACTTGGATGAAGATTTCTCCCAGCTTTGTTTAGGACTTCTTGCCGCTTGGATAAAGACTTCGCCGGCTGGATAAGGATGGATGTCCGGTCTTCAAAAACTGTAAGTGGATCTTTGGGGTTAGTGTTAGGTTATTTTAAGGGTTTATTGGGTGGGTTTTATTTTTAGCTTAGGGTTTTGGGCAATGTAAAATAGCTAAATGCCCTTTTAAGGGCAATGCCAATCCAAATGCCCTTTTCAGGGCAATGGGGAGCTTAGGTTTATTTCGATAGGATTTTATTTGGGGGGTTAGTTGTGTGGGTGGTGAGGTTTTTTTTTTTTTTTTTTTTTTTTTTTTTTTTTTTTATTGAAATATCAATCGAGGGTACAGAAAAATAAGGAAAGTCAATTGTTATCACTTGGTTACATAATAGGGGAAAAAACATTTCTTCATTGACATATTTAATTAAGACCTGGTAAACATGATAAGTATAAACCATTAAGCATCAAGAGGAACTAAAACTATCGACCACAATACAATCAACAGAGAAAAGAAGAAGGGTAACATCTAAATCTTAATGCCAACAAAAAAAACAACAGAGATATACCTTGCTAACTCCCTAGAGCTTCCTATAATGGTCAATCAGCCAGGTCCCAGGGTGGCGGGGGGAAACTGGGAAGTAGGTGAGAAACAACGAAAAAAGCACCTCGAATACACAAACAGCAAAGGTCTCCTACAAAGGCAACTTATACTTTCCAGTTAGATGAGAGTAAGCCAAGTTCCAATTGCTGGATAAACCAGCTAGATCCCCTAAATGGGGCAATTAGTTGCAGTTGTGCATCTAAAGGAAAGGTTATTATTACTTTTTCCCATTTAAGAAAAAATCTTTGAATTGACTTATCACTAGAGTCTCTTAAATTAAATTGTTCCATAGTAATCTGGTTGTGCATTTTATTTAGAAACTCCTTGAATTTAGGTTCCCGGGAACATTTCCAATTCCTGAGAATGACATTGCGTCCCACTAAGAATATTGTGTTTATGAGCCTCGTATTCGAGTAAGGTTCCTCATGATTTAAAAGGAAAAAAATATATCTCGGCTCGAGAATGAGACTACAGGCATTCACCTTATTCGCCCAAAAACATACTTTACTCCAGAACTGCGCTGTTTTCGGGCAGCTCCAGAAACAATGTATTTCGTCTGCATCCCTAGCATTACATTTAGGACAATTAACTTCTTTTTTATACCATTTTGTCATTTTGGCTGGTGTAATATATAGTAGATTTGTTAACTTAAAGTGAGATTCCCTCCAGTCCATAAAAACTTGAGTTTGATCAATTAATTTAAAGCTTTGGAGAATATGCCCTCTAGTAAAATTTAGGGAGGATTTGTTCCATTTCCTCTCTAGATCATCAATATGTACCAGCCCATGATGCTTAATGAGCATATTGTAGGGAATTGAGATGGAGACTTTACCAGCTTGGTATAGTCTAATCACGTCGTCTAAGTCCCCCAACGAGGGTCTAGAACTATCCTCTGCACGTAAAGTCCCGATCCAGTGTTGTGCCTGGAGATAAGCATAAAAGGACGTTTTTGGTATGTTAAAATTAGCTCTCAGTTCTGCAAATGTCTTGATCGTTAAGGATTCATTTACACAGATATCCTTTACAAAGGGGGGGAGGGTCAGTTAGAACAAAATAGAACAGAGAGATCAGTCTGTGAATATGTCACTCCCTTAATATCTCAAGGAAGGGATGACTTAAGAAATGTCACATTAGAAAGTATAGAGGAAAGCACACCAAGTAGCAGCAGAAAGCACATGAAAATTAAATGTATGACAACAAATGCAAGAAGCATGACAGGTAAAATGGGGGAGCTGACGCTCTTAGTTGCAGAAGAGGACTATGATGTTATCAGTATAACTGAAACTTGGTGGGATGATTCACATGACTGGGCAGTTAACTTAGAGGGGTATACATTATTTAGGAGGGATAGGAATAATAAAAGGGGTGGAGGAATCTGCATGTATATTAAACCTAACCTTAAACCTACAATAAGGGAAGATATTTATGATACAAGTGACAATGTAGAGACCCTGTGGGTTGAAATAAAGAGTGGGGGGAAAAAATCCTAAAAAAATATTACTAGGAACATGCTACAAGCCTCCCAACATTAGTGACCCCGAGGAAACTCAACTACTTATCCAAATAGGTAAGGCTGCTAATAACAGTGCTGTAATTATGGGAGATTTTAACTACCCTGATATAAACTGGGCCAATGAAACTAGTAATTCAGCTAAGGGGGATAGATTTTTAAATGTTCTCAGGGATAACTTCTTGTCACAATTAATAGAGGAGCCAACTAGGAGTAAAGCTATATTGGATTTAGTGCTATCAAACAATACAGATATAATATCAAACATAGAAGTTAAAGAACATTTGGGTAACAGTGATCATAACATGGTCACATTTGAAATCTATTTTCATATGCAGTGTTTTAAAGGCTTAACTAAGACTTTTAATTTCAAGAAAGCAAAATTCAACGATTTAAGGAAATCATTAAATAATATAAATTGGGACAATGTATTTTCTAATAAAAATACAGAGGATAAATGGATAATATTTAAAAATGTGTTAAATAAATATACATATCAACACATACCATATGGTTATAAAAGTAAAAACAAAAAAACAAAGCCGTTATGGCTTAATAAAAATGTGTTAAGAGAAATTAGGAAAAAACGTAGGGCATTTAAATTATTAAAAGAAAATAGTACAGACTCAGCATACAATATTTATAAGAAATGTAACAAAGCATGCAAAAAAGCAATCAAATTAGCCAAAACTGAAAATGAAAAATGAATTGCCAAGGATTCTAAGTCTAAGCCTAAAAGGTTCTTTAAGTACATAAATAGCAAAAAATCTAAGAAGGATAATATAGGTACATTAAAATGTGTGGAGGGTAGCATGATAATTAATGACAGGGAGAAGGCTGAGGTACTTAACCAGTTTTTTTCTTCAGTATACACAAGAGAGGAACCATTGAATGATACTTTGGAACAGAATAGAACATGCCAGTCCATACCACTAACTGGGTTTTGTTTAGAGGATATCAGGAAAAAACTGGAAAATATTAAGGTAAATAAAACTCCAGGCCCAGATGGAATACACCCAAGGGTGTTAAGGGTACTTAGCACTGTTATAGACAAACCTTTACTCTTAATTTTTCAAGACTCATTATCCTCAGGCATGGTACCCCAGGACTGGCGTAAAGCTGATGTGGTGCCACTCTTCAAAAAGGGAAGCAGGGATGATCCAGGAAGCTATAGACCAGTTAGTCTGACATCAATAGTGGGGAAGATATTTGAAGGGATTATAAGGGATTATATTGATGAGCATATTCGTGTAAACAAGATTATGAGTTCTAATCAGCATGGCTTTAGGAGAAATAGATCATGTCAAACTAATCTAATTAGATTCTACGAGGAAGTAAGTAAAAATATAGATAAAGGTGAATCAGTTGATGTGATATACTTAGATTTTGCAAAGGCCACATGAAAGATTAATGCACAAAATTAAGGGACTGGGAATAGCTGAAAATGTTAGCTCATGGATAAATAACTGGATAAAAGATAGGGAGCAACGAGTAGTAGTAAATGGATCATACTCAGATTGGACAAAGGTAATCAGTGACGTCCCCCAGGGATCAGTACTGGGCCCTGTTCTTTTTAATATTTTTATAAATGACTTGGAGCAAGGATTAAATAGCGACATCTCTATTTTTGCAGATGATACTAAGTTAAGGAAGGTCATTAGGTCAGAGCAGGACGAACTCTCTTTACAAAGGGATTTGCTAAAATTAGAACTATGGGCAAGTGAATGGAAAATGAGATTTAATACGGAAAAATGCAAGGTTCTACATTTTGGAAGTAAAAATAAGCAGGCTACGTATTTTTTAAATGGGACAAGACTTAGCCAAACACAGGAGGAAAGGGATTTGGGAGTAGTAATAGATAACAAGCTAAAGATGGGTGCACAATGCAGGGCAGCGGCTTCAAAGGCTAATAAGATACTAGCATGTATTAAAAGAGGCATTGATTCAAGGGAGGAAAGCATAATTCTGTCATTATATAAAGCCCTGGTAAGACCTCACCTTGAGTTTGGAGTGCAGTTCTGGGGACCGATTGCTAAAAAAGATATTGCTGAACAAGAAAAAGTTCAGAGAAGGGCCACAAAGCTAATAAGGGGATTGGAGAAATTAACCTATGAGGAGAGGCTAGCCAAACTGGGTCTGTTTTCTTTAGAAAAAAGGCGCTTGAGAGGTGACATGATTACTTTATATAAATATATTCAAGGCCCATATACAGAGATGGCAGAAGCTCTGTTTATTCCAAGAAAATTGTTTCTGACAAGAGGTCATAATTTAAGGTTGGAGGAAAGGAGATTTAATCTCCTGCAACGGAAACGTTTTTTCACTGTAAGAGCAATAAAATTGTGGAACTCATTACCAAAGGAGGTAGTGAATGCCAATACCATATATACATTTAAAAATAGTCTGGATAAATTTCTGTATAGAAACAAAATTCATGGTTATGATTGCTAGTATTAAATGGGTCACATTTTAATGGGGTTATTTAAGCTTAACTGGAGCTTTTTGTAAGTATTTTAGATTTGTATAGGTTAAACTCGATGGACTTCAGTCTTTTTTCAACCTTATCTACTATGTTACTATGTTACTATGTTACATTTTGAAGGCCATTCCTGGCCCATGTGGAAAAGACTTTATATGTAAGCCCCGGAGGGAAATCCGGATTTCCTACTAAAGGAAGAAATTCGGATCTACGAAAATTAATATGTAACTCAGAGCAGAGTTTCTGCCATGCCAGAATTATATACTTAAAAGTGTATAAATGTGTCACATTTACTGGCAAACTTGCAGCTGGAATATGGATCAGTGCTTTAAGTGAAAATGGGGCTACCAATTGTGTTTCTAATTCAAAAAAAGAAACATGTTCTTTTTCTGATATCCAATCTAACACGAATTTAGTAAGTGCAACATAGTTGTAGAACTGAAGATTAGGCAGCGCCAAGCCACCATGTGCTTTTAAAAAGGATAATTTAACCAAAGATATCCTGGCTTTCTTCCCATGCCATATAAATCTAGCAAATAACATTTGTAGAAATTTAAAATCCTTTTTAGTGATCAAAAGAGGCAGATTCTGTAGTAAATACAGTAATTTTGGGAATAAAATTGCTTTGATTAGCATTACGCGAGCAGAGAGAGAAATGGGGAGATTATGCCAAGCTAATAATTTCTGTTCAAACAAATCTATACATTTCCGAAAATTTAGGTCATACCATAATAAAGGATTCTTACTTAAAATGATACCTAGATACTTAATTTCCTGTACTTCTTTAAAAGGATGTGAAATATGGTTCTTAGGTTTATAAATCCAGAGCAATTCCGATTTCCCCCAGTTAATTTTATAGCCTGAAATTGAGCTAAATATTTCAATAATCTTTAACAATTGGGGTATAGATTGTTTAGTGTTGCTTAAATAGAGTAAAATATCGTCTGCGAATTATGATGTCACAAGGTTCTTGTCCCCTATCTTGATTCCTTTTAGTTCTTTTCTTAATAATATCGCCAGTGGCTCTAAAGATAGATTAAACAATAGAGGTGAAAGGGGACAGCCCTGGCGTGTACCTCGTTGGAGAGTAAAACTCTTAGTTACCTCCCCATTAATAATAATGGCAGATGCTGGAGTCTGGTATAGTAGACATATAAAGTGATAAAAATTCCCTGTAAGACCAAATCCTTTGAGCGCACTAAACAAGTGGTCCCATACTAAACAGATGAATGCCTTCTCAGCATCGACTGTAAGCAGGGCTAGATCTGTGCTGTGATATAACTTTTTTTTAATTGATCTATTCCAAAAATGATCAATAACCAACATCGCTTTTCGAAGGTTCTTCACTGAATTTCTTCCAACCATGAAGCCTGCTTGGTCCGGATGTATTAATGGCTCCAGGATATTTTTAAGTCTATACGAATTAATGGCCGTTAAAAGCTTATAATCTTGATTTAATAAAGATATAGGCCTATAGGAAGACAGTATTTCTGGATTTTTATCCTTTTTTAAAATCAGCGCCACATTTGACACTAAAAAGAACCTCGACCGCATTTGATTTTTAATATAATACTCATTGAAGGGCATCTAGTGTGGGAAGGATTTGGTCATGTAGAAGTTTATAGAATTCAGATGGGAGAGCATCCGGACCTGGTATCTTATTCGACTTAGCCTGTTTAATCGCATCTGAAATCTCACGTAATGAGATAGGTTCATTGAACCGGCTCAAATCCTGAGAATCTATTTTAGGAAGCACTATACTTTTCCAAAATTCTTTTTTATTCTCTAGATTGACAACTCCTGCTGAGTAAACCTCTTGAAAGTATTTAACAAGCTCACGTCTTATCTCAGAGATATTAGTGATTCTTCTATCCCCAATCTTAATTGTGGCTATGAAATTCTTCTGCGACCAACCTTTAGATATTTTTGCTAAATATTTTGTGGAATTACCATAATGACCTCTAAATCTAGCTTTTTGTTTTTGGATTTCTAGGGCTAGACCTTGTTTCAAGAACAGGTCTCTCTCTACTTGAGCGGCAGTGTACTTAGCCCAGAAAGTCTGATTTGGGTGGTTTAGATATTTCTTATAGGCATTTTTAACCTGATTCGCTAGTTGTTCTTCTCTATTTTTTTTTCTTTTTTTTCCATTTGCATAGATAAGCTTTGATCTCACCCCTCAAGACTGATTTCGCTGTTTCCCACAGAATTTCTGGTTTATCGCCGTATGCAACATTAAACTGGTAAAATTCTTTCCATCTGGCTTGTAGCCAATTCTTGAATTTGGAGTTATTAACTAGATATTGAGGGAAGAAAAAACGCGAGTTATATACGCCTGGCGAGCACATTGCGTTAATTTCCAGGGTGATAATTGCATGGTCGGCGATAACAATCTCACCTATATCTGATTTAATCTCTAAACCGAACATATTATTAGATATTAAAAAAAATCTATTCGTGAAAAGGATTTAAATGTCCTAGATTTGCAGGTATACTCTTTACTATCAGGGTGTTGCAATCTCCAAACATCTTTGAGTGCAAGTTTGTATCCCAAATTCTGTAAAACCTTTGCTTCCCTGTTATATCTAGATCTTTGCATGGGGTTCGACCTATCTAAGCTAGGGGTGAATGCCATATTAAAATCTCCGGCCAAGATGATATTCTTCCCTATAACAGGGAGTAACTTCAGACTCAGTTTCTCCCAGAATCCTCTATCCAAGGAGTTTGGACCATATACATTTCACAAAATAAAGTGGCACTTATTGATCAGAATTTCTAAAATCTGAAATCTTCCTTCTATGTCTAATACCTGTGATATGATCTGGTAAGAAAGTTGTTTATTAAGCAATATGGCAACTCCTCTTTTCCTTTTATCATACATTGTTGCTAATACCTCTCCCACCCATTTAGTTTTTAATTTAAGCAATTTGTGGGGTTTCAGATGGGTCTCTTGAATGAATGCAATATCGGGCTTATGTTTCCCCAATTCCTTAATAATAAGTTTCCTCTTAATTGGGGACGATATACCTCCGACATTCCACGAAATTAATTTAAATTTATCCACCATTTACAACAAAAAAATAGAAAGAGATCCATCCCAAAGTATCTATTCTGGTCTAATATCGAAAAAAGAGAAAATGTCAAAAAAACAAAAATTAGAACTAATACAGGCATGTATATAAACAATAAAATCAATGTCTCTCCCCCTGTTCCCTGGGACCGGCTGATTCCCAAATATAACCCAGGCATCAAGATCAAATAAAAATAGCATTTCTTTTTCACAAATCCACTTTTGGAGTTATTGTTCTTACAGATATCTGGCACAAAATTCCTGAGCCTCCACCTGGTTATTTAAAGTGATGGTAAACTCTCCCCTTTTTAAAATCAGATCTGGAATGTAAGCGCTATTTTAGATGGGGTTTTATTCATCATGTGTAATGAAGATGCGCTATAACTTAGTTATTAATATATATATGAAATTCAAATACCCCACGTTACACCACCCACTTCAAAAGTCAATTTTCCTGTCAGCTAAATGATTGAATTACTCTCCAATCAATGCTCTAGCTACAACAAAAGTGCCATATGGGGAGAGCGCTGATTGGACAACAATTCAATCTGTTAGCTCACAGAAAAGTTTACTTTTGAAGTGGGCGGAGGAGCATGCAGTATTTGAATTTCATATCTATATTAATAACTAAGTTATACTGCATCTTCATTACAGCTAATGAATTAAACCTCATCTAAAATAGCGCTTACATTCCAGATCTGATTTTATAAAGGGGAGAGTTTACCATCACTTTAATGTTATTGAGGTACCATCTTTTTCAAAAATAATTTTGGCAGGGTATATTAATCTTGCATTAAAATTAGCCTTAATCAATCTGGAGCAAAATGGTGACATCTCCCTCCTTTTAGATAGAGTCTCTGCAGAAAAGTCTTGAAAGATTAATATTTTGTGCTGAGCAATCAATAAACTATTATTTTTATGGTAATGCCTGAGAATATTTATTTTATCCTGGAAATTTAAGAATTTTATAAGTACCGGTTTTGCTCTGCAAGTACCATCCTGATTATTTCTTATTGGGCCAACTCTATGGGCTCTATCTATCTGCACTGGCAGGCCTTCTGTAGGGAGCCCTAATACTTGCGGAAGCTTGGAGGAGGCAAATGACAACAGGTCCTGAAATTCTGTTATTTCAGGGAGACCCACAATTCTCAAATTATTACGGCAGGCCCTGTCCTCTAACTCCTCCAATCTGGAATGCAGTAGATTAATCTGTCTGCTCTGTGATACACTTGACTGTTCTTGTATATTAATACGGTCCTCTATGTCCGAGACCCTCGCTTCAACCTCTGCCATTCTTGTAGCAAATTGCTTTACCTCTCCTGAGAGACTTGCAATATCTTGTTTGATTAATTAAAACTGTGGCATAAAAAATTCAGCAATCTGTTGGAGTAACTTCGCATTATCTGAAGTACTCGCTGGAGGGTCATTTGTGGCTTCTATACTAGTATCGGCCTGTTTAGCCTTTCTCTCCTTGTGTTTAGGCGCCATTATTGGCGAATTGTTCTTAGAGTGCAGAACAAATTTTTCCATATGGAACAAAGATCGTCCCGTTACGTGCAGTAAATTGTGGAATACACCCGTGTAAGCTGTTAGTGCGAGGTAACGTTTCCCGTATACAAGAAGCAGTTCCAAAGAATTATCTGTCTTAAGATCCATGCACAAAGGAAAAAAATCAGTGATGCCAGCTCCGTCTACTCTATATCATTCGGGTCAAGAAAATCACCCGCTTGTAAAGAGTATCTAAGAGGAAAAAAATAAAACACCAAAGGAAGAGTGTAAGTGATCCAAGAAACTCGTAAACCCAACAGTGTGAATCGTGCAAATAGTGAACAAGAAGAAAGAGAAGAAAAAAAACCACAGAGAATAGGGGAGAAGAAAGGAGGCACTAATCCACAAAGCGATCTATTATTGGTGGTAACAAACCAGGGCCTTATCCTTAAATATCAATAGACTTACTCTTAACAGCCTCTTGTGAACTACTTATTCCAGGTTTATTCACATCTATCCGAAATACCACTCTATATAGATGTTGTATTCACATAGATTAATAGTAATTATATTAACAGTAATTGCTGCTATTAAAGGAAACCATCATAGTAATACCTAATTTAACTAGGTTGATCATCTTGGTCTATTACTCTTATTCCTAAAGATAATTGCAGCAATATATGTGGTACAGCAGGGTACATGCATCTCAATTTCAGACAGATTTAATTGGGCACTTGTTGCATTTCATAAATCAATTTATGCCAGCATTCTACCCTTTTTCCAAAGCCCTTATTTATACACTAATAATACACCTGGTTTTATAGAGCGGGCACTATAGCGAGGCAATACCCCTGTTAACGTCTGCGTAATCACAACAACTTCAACCTTTCCTAACTAGGAGAATAGGGTATTTCCTTATTTTTTACAAACAGAAATGTCCAACAGGGTGCTTCCTGCTTAAAGGGACAGTATACACTCATTTTCATATAACTGCATGTAATAGACACTACTATAAAGAATAATATGCATAGATACTGATATAAAAATACAGTATAAAACTGTTTAAAAACTTACTTAGAAGCTCTCAGTTTGGCTCTGTTGAAAAGGTAGCTGGAAAGCCCACTGCAAGTGGCAAATAAGACACTCCCCCCCTCCCCCTTCTTTTGCATATGAAAAGACCCTTTACACAAACAGGAGCAAGCTGGAGTAGGTAGTCGAGCGTATTCACATAAACCTTTGGGGCTTGGTTAGGAGTCTGAAAATCAGAGCAATATTATTTAAAAATAAGCAAAACTATACATTAATTTAAAAAAAAAAACTTTATGGGCTATATAAATAGATTATCTACAAAACATTTATGCAAAGAAAAAATGAGTGTATAATGTCCCTTTAAACCCTTATCAAACAGGTTTCCCCAGATGAGTTAGTAATCATGCACAGACTGCCGTTATCTTCTGCCCAATAAGAAAATGTCACAGAATTCTATTTTGCGGCTCCAACTCGTTAGGGAAATACTTCATTTTAACACCAAGAACCGGTAAATATAGTGTGGTTATACCATCTACCTGGACTTTTACTTCAATAGCACAAATTAGCACCCAAAGGCCAATAACTCTTCTCCAGTGGATTTTAGTAGGTCTCAGCAGGGCCAGCCCCAAATTACTAGCGCTTGAGAGTAACGCTTTGCAAAACATACAGCCCGCAGAGCCTCCAAACAAAGCTGAATCTTCAAGTGCGGGCTAGCATGTTGTTTCTTAACTTAGAACCACCAGGGGCAAGTTTCACGAATTTCCCAAAGTTTTTAGCTTGTATTGTAGTCACCAGTCTAAAGGCAGCACATACTTTTAAGCAGGCAGTATGACATTTTGCAAGCTAGTCTCGTTGGGTACTTTCGTACTGTTCAATTATATGTGCTTAGACTACTCACCAAATCCACGTATGCAAGTAAGGCTCTTGCCGTTAGCAGTCACCTTACTGTAGCAAGCATGGTCCTCTGCCTCTGTATCTAGTACTCCCGAGCTCAGATGTATAGCGATCTGGAACCAGGCCAGATAACTCGGTACATAAGATCCAACGCCCAGGGAAGGAGGTCACCAGCTCGCATTGCCTTTAGACAGCCACACTTCCTCCTGTATTCAGTAGAGTGGAGTGACTTTTAGCATGTCGTAGCAGCCTCCTGTACCCGCACCTCATCCTTAGCCAGAGACGTGACCTACTTCCGGTCCCCCTTACTCTGCTGAGGTCGGTTGTTTCTCCGGTGCCAAAGATATATGGCTCTGCTGTGAGCCCAGCAGCAAAAAAAAACTTCCCTGCCTGTGCTTGGACCGCATCGGCCTGCTACCCGTACTGCCACCAGCAAGTGCAGCCAAGGGATCCAGGCGTCTTGGGGAGATTTTCCGGCCCTTTCAGGTTCAGAGCCCACAGTCAGCGTGCGTGTGCTTGCTGACTCCACCCACCCGGAAGTCTTCCTGCCGTGGGTGGTGAGTTTTACTGTTGGGGGTTGTTTGTATTTTTTTTTTACAGGTAAAAGAGCTGATTTCTTTGGGGCAATGCCCCGCAAAAGGCCCTTTTAAGGGCTATTGGTTGTGTAGGCTACTTTTTTTTTATTTTAGGGAGGCTTTTTTATTTTGATAGGGCTATTAGATTAGGAGTAATTCATTTTTATTTTTGATAATTTCTTTTTTAATTTTGTGTAATTTAGTGTTTATTATTTTTTTGTAATTTGGATAAATGTATTTTTTTTTTAATTAATTTTATTTTATTGTAATGTTAGGTGTTAGTGTGAGGCAGGTTAGGTTTTATTTTACAGGTAAATTTGTATGTATTTTAGCTAGGTAGTTAGTAAATAGTTAATAAGTATTTAGTAACTATTCTACCTAGTTAAAATAAATACAAACTTACCTGTGAAATAAAAATAAAACCTAAGATAGATACAATGTAACTATTAGTTATATTGTAGCTAGCTTAGGTTTTATTTTATTGGTAAGTATTTAGTTGTAAATAGGAATTATTTAGTTATTAATAGTAGGTTTTATTTAGATTTATTTTAATTATATTTAAGTTAGGGGGTGTTAGGGTTAGGTTTAGCGGTTAATAGGTTTATTATAGTGGCGGAGTGGGCGGATGGCAGATTATGGGTTAATTATATTAAATAGTGTTTTTTATGCTTGAGGGCAGCGGTTTAGGGGTTAATAATTTTTTTGAAGCCTCCTGTCTTGCTATAACATTCAATTTAAAATAAAAAAGCCTTTACTTCAAAATAAAAAACCCACCCAAAAAAGCCCTTACTAACCCCAAATTTTGTACTCACCGAGTAAAAATCCATCTCCTCTTGATCCAACATTGGGCCCTATTCATTCTGGGTCCAGGCGATGGGGGCCCATCTTCACAGCGACGAAGGCGGATTTCGTCGGCCTCTTCTTCTGCCTCCGCTCCATATCTTATTATCTTCAGCTCTCTTCCTCAAGCCCTGGTCTGAATTTCCAGAAGCGCGGATCGTTAGCAAGTCCTTTTGCTGTTCCCTGGGGGCAGGTAGGCGTTTTTTTTTTTTTTTTTTAAATCAAATACATTTTTTACTATAAAGAACGTTTAGAGGTTAATTTTGCCCTTTTGCATTAGGGTGCAATAATTTTTGGCACTATTGTACATGTGTAGCTAATTAGATAGCGTTATTTAACGTTTTTAGGCAGTTTGGAATAATTGTGCGCTTTTTTATTTCTTAAAGGCGCAGTACACGTTTTTCTAAAAATTGTTTAATTCAATAAATAAAGTGTTTAACGACTACTGTGGTTATTACTAGTCTGTTCAACATGTCTGACATTGAGGAAACTCATTGCTCTATGTGTTTGGAAGCCATTGTGGAACCCCCTCTTACATTGTGTACCTCTTGTACTGAAAGGGCCTTACATTGTAAAATGCATATTTTAGGTAAAGAAAGTGTGCCTAAGGATGATTCTCAGACTGAAGAGAATCAGGATATGCCATCCAATTCTCCCCAAGTGTCACAACCTTTAACGCCTACACAACCGACGCCAAGTACCTCTAGTGCGTCTAATTCTTTTACTCTGCAGGAGATGGCTGCAGTTATGTCAACTACCCTTACAGAGGTATTATCTAAATTACCAGTGTTGCAGGGTAAACGCAGTAGGTCAGGTATTAAAGTAAATACTGAATCCTCTGATGCTTTATTAGCTATTTCTGATGTACCCTCACAGTGCTCTGAGTTGAGGGTCAGGGAATTGCTGTCTGAGGGAGGACTTTCAGACTCAAGAAATGTGTTGCCTCAGACAGATTCGGATGTGATGTCCTTTAAATTTAAGCTAGAACACCTCTGTATGTTACTTCGGGAGGTTTTAGCGACTCTGGATAATTGTGATACTATTGTGATACCACCAGAGAAATTGTGTAAGATGGACAAATATCTAGCGGTGCCTACTTACACTGTTTTTCCAGTTCCTAAAAGAATTTCAGAAATTGTAAAAAAGGAATGGTATAGACCAGGTATACCGTTCTCTCCCCCTCCTAATTAATTTTAAGAAAATGTTTCCCATATCAGACACCATTCGGGATTCTTGGCAAACGGTCCCTAAGGTGGAGGGAGCTATATCTACCCTGGCTAACCGTACAACTATACCTATTGAGGACAGTTGTGCTTTCAAAGACCCTATGGATAAAAAGTTAGAGGGTCTTCTAAAGAAATTATTTATTAATCAGGGTTTTCTTTTACAACCAACGGCTTGCATTGTTCCAGTTACTACTGCAGCAGCTTTTTGGTTTGATGCTCTAGAAGATTCTCTGAAGGTTGAGACTCCATTAGATGACATTTTGGATAGAATTAAGGCTCTCAAGCTAGCTAATTCTTTTATTACTGATGCCGCTTTTCAAATTGCTAAACTAGCGGCGAAAAATGCAGGATTTGCCATTTTAGCGCGTAGGGCATTATGGCTCAAATCTTGGTCTGCTGATGTGTCATCAAAATCTAAGCTTTTAGCTATTCCTTTTAAAGGTAAGACCCTATTCGAGCCTGAATTGAAGGAAATCATTTTTGACATTACTGAAGGTAAAGGCCATGCCCTACCTCAGGATAAGTCTGTTAAGATGAGGGGTAAACAAAATAATTTTCGTTCTTTTCGAAACTTTAAAGGAGGACCCTCTGCTTCCTCTTCCTCCACAAAGCAGGAAGGGAATTTTGCTCAATCCAAGTCAGTCTGGAGACCCAACCAGGCTTGGAATAAAGGTAAACAATCCAAGAAGCACGCTGCTGCTACAAAGACAGCATGAAGGGGCGGCCCCCGATCCGGGACCGGATCTAGTAGGGGGCAGACTTTCTTTATTTGCTCAGGCTTGGGCAAGAGATGGTCAGGACCCTTGGGCACTGGAAATCGTGACCCACGGGTATCAACTGGAATTCAAGGATTTTTTCCCAAGAGGGAGAGTTCATCTTTCATGATTATCTGTAGACCAGATAAAAAGAGAGGCATTCTTACACTATGTAAAAGACCTCTCTACCATGGGAGTAATTTGTCCCATTCCAAAACTGGAACAGGGACAGGGGTTTTACTCAAATCTTTTCATGGTTCCCAAAAAAGAGGGAACAATATATGACTACCGTGGACTTGAAGGATGCATACCTTCATATCCCTATTCACAAGGATCATCATCAGTTCCTAAGGTTTGGCTTCCTGGACAAACATTATCAATTCGTGGCTCTTCCCTTTGGGTTGGCCACAGCACCCAGAATCTTCACAAAGGTTCTAGGGTCTTTTCTAGTGGTTCTCAGACTTCGGGGCATAGCAGTGGCCCCTTATCTGGATGATATTCTGATTCAGGAGTCAACTTATCATTTGACAAAATCTCATACGGACATAGTATTGTCTTTCCTGAGAACTCACGGTTGGAAGGGGAACATAGAAAAGAGTTCACTAGTTCCACGGACAAGGGTTCCCTTCTTGGGGACTTTGATAGACTCGGTAGACATGAAAATATTTCTGACGGAGGTCAGAAAAACAAAGTTTCTAAATACTTGCCGAGCACTTCAGTCCATTCCTCGGCCATCAGTGGCTCAGTGTATGGAGGTCATTGGATTAATGGTAGCAGCAATGGACATCATTCCATTTGCCCGCTTTCATCACAGGCCACTGCAGCTGTGCATGCTCGGACAGTGGAATGGGGACTATGCAAATTTATCTCCTCAGATAAATCTGGATCAAGAGACCAGAGACTCACTTCTTTGGTGGTTGTCGCCGGATCATCTGTCCCAGGGGACATGTTTCCGCAGACCCTCGTGGGTGATAGTGACAATGGACGCCAGTCTTCTGGGCCGGGGTGCAGTCTGGAATTCCCTGAAGGCTCAGGGTGTTTGGACTCAGGTGGAGTCTCTACTTCCAATCAATATTCTGGAACTGAGAGCAATATTCAATGCGCTTCAGGCATGGCCTCAGTTGGCTTCGCCAAATTCATCAGATTCCAGTCGGACAACATACGACTGTGGCATATATCAATCATCAGGGGGGAACAAGGACTTCCTTATCGATGATAGAAGTATCCAAGATAAACCGATGGGCAGAGGCCAACTCTTGTAATCTGTTGGCGATCTACATCCCAGGAGTAGAAAACTGGGAAGCGGATTTTCTAAGTCGTCAGACTTTTCCTCCGGGGGAGTGGGAACTCCATCCGGAGGTGTTTGCTTCATTGATTCGCCAATGGGACAGACCGGTACTGGATCTGATGGCATCTCGTCAGAATGCCAAGCTTCCACGTTACGGATCCAGGTCGAGGGATCCCCAGGCCGAACTGATTGATGCCTTGGCAGTGCCTTGGTCAGTCAGCCTAGCTTATGTGTTTCCACCGTTTCCTCTCCTTCCACTCGTGATTGCTTGAATCAAACAGGAGAGAGCTTCAGTAATCCTGATAGCACCTGTGTGGCCACGCAGGACTTGGTATGCGGATTTAGTGGACATGTCCTCTCTGCCACCATGGAAACTTCCTTTGAGACAGGACCTTCTCATTCAAGGTCCTTTCCAACATCCAAATCTAATTTCTCTGCAGCTGACTGCTTGGAGATTGAACGCTTGATTTTATCTAAGCGAGGATTCTCTGATTCGGTCATCGATACTTTGATACAGGCTCGAAAGCCTGTCACTAGAAAAATCTATCATAAGATATGGCGTAAATATCTTTATTGGTGTGAATCCAAGGGTTACTCATGGAGTAAAGTTAGGATTCCCAGGATTCTGTCCTTTCTCCAAGAAGGATTGGAGAAAGGGTTATCAGCTAGTTCTTTAAAGGGACAAATTTCTGCTTTGTCAATTTTGCTTCACAAACGTTTGGCAGATGTGCCAGATGTTCAGTCTTTTTGTCAGGCTCTATCTAGAATTAAGCCTGTATTTAGACCAATTACTCCTACCTGAAGTTTGAATTTAGTTATTCGAGTTCTTTAAGGGGTTCCGTTTCAACCCATGCATTCCATAGATATTAAATTGTTATCTTGGAAAGTTCTGTTTTTAGTTGCTATTTCTTCTGCTCGAAGAGTTTCTGAGCTTTCAGCGTTACAATGTGGTTTGCCTTATCTTATATTTCATTCTGATAAGGTGGTTTTACGTACTAAACCTGGATTTCTTCCTAAGGTTGTTTCAAATAAGAATATTAACCAGGAAATTGTTGTTCCTTCCTTGTGTCCTAATCCTTCTTCTAAGAAGGAGCGTCTGTTACATAACCTGGACGTGGTCCGTGCCTTGAAGTTTTACTTACAGACGACTAAGGATTTCCGTCAATCATCTTCATTATTCATTGTTTATTCTGGAAAGCGTAGGAGTCAGAAAGCTATGGCTACCTCTCTTTCTTTTTGGCTAAGGAGTATCATCCGCCTGGCATATGAGACTGCTGGACAGCAGCCTCCTGAAAGAATTACGGCTCATTCTACTAGGGCTGTGGCTTCCACATGGGCATTTAAAAACGATGCTTCTGTTGAACAGATTTGTAAGGCTGCGACTTGGTCGTCCCTTCACACTTTTTCCAAATTTTACAAATTTGATACTTTTGCTTCTTCTGAGGATGTTTTTGGGAGAAAAGTTCTTCAAGCAGTGGTGCCTTCTGTTTAGGTCTCTGTCTTGTCCCTCCCTTTCATCTGTGTCCTGTAGCTTTGTTATTGTATCCCACAAGTAAGGATAAAATCAGTGGACTCATCGTATCTTGTAGAAGAAAAGGAAATTTATGCTTACCTGATAAATTGATTTCTTCTACGATACGACGAGTCCACGGCCCTCCCTGTCATTTTAAGACAGATTATATTTTTTATTTACAACTTCAGTCACCTCTGCCCCTTTTAGCTTTTCCTTTCTCTTCCTAAAACCTTCGTTTGAATGACTGGGGGTGGAGGGAAGGGAGGAGCTATATATACAGCTCTGCTGTGGTGCTCTTTGCCACTTCCTGTTAGCAGGAGGATAATATCCCACAAGTAAGGATGAAATCCGTGGACTCGTCGTATCGTAGAAGAAATCAATTTATCAGGTAAGCATAAATTTCCTTTTTCACAAACTTTAGTTTTCTCACTGAAATTATTTGCAAACAGCTTGTGCAATTATGGCACAAACGGTTGTAAATACTTCTCTGGGATCCCCTTTGTTCAGAAATAGCAGACATTTATGGCTTTGGCATTACTTTTTGGTAATTAGAAGGCCGCTAAATGCCACTGCGCACCACACTTGAATTATGCCCAGCAGTGAAGGGGTTAATTAGGTAGTTTGTAGGGTTAATTTTAGCTTTAGTGTAGTGTAGTAGACAACCCAAAGTATTGATCTAGGCCCATTTTGGTATATTTCATGCCACCATTTCAACGCCAAATGCGATCAAATAAAACAAATGTTAACTTTTTCACTAACTTTAGGCTATCGCAATTATGGCACAAATGGTTGTAAATGCTTCTCTAGGATCCCCTTTGTTCAGAAATAGCAGACATATATAGCTTTGGAGTTGCTATTTGGTAATTAGAATGCCGCTAAATGCCGCTGTGCACCACACTTGTTTTTATGCCCAGCAGTTAAGGGGTTGATTAGGTAGCTTGTTGGGTTAATTTTAGCTTTAGTGTAGAGATCAGCCTCCCACCTGATACATCCCACCCCCTGATCCCTTTCCTGACCCCCATTGAACAGCTCTATTCCCTCCCCCACCTCAAAATTGTCACAGCCATCTTAAATACTAGCAAAAAGTCTGCCAGTACTAAAATAAAAGGGATTTTTTTTTTTTTTTTTTAAATATATATTATCTGTACTGTAGATTCCCCCTAACCCACAACCTTCACAATCCCCCCCAAACAGCTCTCTTAACCTCCCCCCTCTTCTTATATGTGGCCATCTTAGGTACTGGCACCTGGCTACCAGTACCCACTTTGCACTAAACTTGTGCTGTTTTTTTTATAAATCCATATTTTCCATAGTGTAGCTGCCCCCCTCTCAATACCCTCCCCCTCCCATATCCCTTTTTCTAAGACTTATCCCCCTCTTTCCCTTCCTCTACCTCTTTCCCATATACAGCCACAGCTGCCATAGTGAGTATTAAGAAGCGTGCGGGTGCGCATGTGCAAGCTCCCGCCCCCCTTGTGCGCTCCCGATGCCTTTGCCGCACTGGATCCACGCTCAGAGGAAGAGATCCAGCAATGGGCTGCCTACCCGCCACACTACTATCCCTCCCACACCACCAACGATCAGCACCATCGCTGGCCGATGCAGAGAGGGCCACAGAGTGGCTCTCTCTGCATCGGTGGGTAAAAAAAAGGAATTGCAGGATGCCTCAATATTGAGGCATTGCTGCAATACCCTGAAAGCAGCTGGCCTCTTCTTCTGCCTCCTCTCCATATCTTATTATCTTCAACTCTCTTCCTCGAGCCCTGGTCTGAATTTCCAGAAGCATGGAACCACTTTATATAGGGGTACTGCTTCATCCCTATTGGCTGTTTTTAAATCAGTCAATTCCTATTGGCTGATTTTTAATCAGCCAATAACAAGAAAGTATTTTATTTTAAATTCTAATCATCCAATACAAAATATGGGCTAATATGATAGATATGTACTTGGGCGAGAATGTGGGGGTTTAGGGGTTAATAGTATAGATACTTGCTTTGGGTATGTGGCAGTTTAGATATTTATTAGTGTAGTGTTAGTTTGCAATTGTGGGTTACTTTGGTTTAAGGGTATTAGGATTAGTGATTAGGCACACAGCAGTTCTATTCCAAGCGATCCTTTACTATGGATTGTCAATATGGACGGCAATGCTGGGTGTTATCGATAGCCAGCATCGCTGTCCAATTGCATGTATAGTAAATGCCTCTCTGCGATGCCGCTATGTCGGTAGCTTGGAATATTTCAACAGACTTGCTCGACATAGCGGCAGATCCCATGGAATATTTTGCCACCTCATAGCACTTTTTTCAATCACTGGGGCCAAGGTGAGCAGGGTGTAATCATCTCCTGGTGTCATAGGGGAAACATTATGCACTTGGTTGGGGGATGGGTGGCTAATCCTGAAGTCCATAAGTAGGGTCCCCAGCTAATTCCAGGAGTTTCAAAAATAATCTTCCATTGGAAGGCCAATCCTTTTCTGAAGCAAGAGTTTCATCAGAAAAGCCCTATCCACGAAGAGCCTCTTCACCCTGCCTTTCTGATGTTACCTGAAATATAGAAATACAACATTAATTATTTTTAAAGATTCAACAAATATGTTTACTCAAAAATAAGTAAACAAATAAATAAAATAATAACAGAAACAAGTTTACAATCCAAGACAGTAAAGGAATCTAAATGACATTGCACAGTGTCTATTAAAGGGATACTAAACCCAAATGTTTTCTTTCATGATTCAGATAGAGCATGCAATTTTAAGTAACTTTCTAATTTACTTCTATTATCAATGTTTCTTCATTTTCTTGCTATCTTTATTTGAAAAAGCAGGAATAAATGCTTTGTAGCCGGCCCATTTTAGGTTGAGAACCTGGGTTGCGCTTGCTGATTGGATGGCTAAATGCAGGCACTAATCAGCAAGCCCTATCTAGGGTACTGAACAAAAAACAGGCCAGCTCCAAAGCTTTCATTCCTGCCTTTTCAAATAAAGATAGCAAGAGAATGAAGAAAATGTGATAATTGGAGTAAATTAGAAAGTTACTTAAAATTGCATGATCTATCCAAATCATTTACTATTCCTTTAATAATGGGCTAAATTACGAGTGGCGCAATATCGTTTGCACAAAAGCAATATCAGATTTTTGTGGTCGGTTTCACGCAAGTTAAATTCTGTTTGTATTACAATTTGAAACAAAATGCGAATGCATTAGCGCAATCGCGATTTACGCTAGAAAGATTGTCGTGACCTCAGAGCTCTGGTTAACTGTTACGCTCAACAAAAAAGTGTATTTATGTGTTTATATGTGTGTTTATGTATTTACAGACATATATACACATATAACCACATACATACATATGTACATACATATATACTGTACATATATCCTATAATATAAAAGGCCAAGTGTGTTTGTCCGAAGCTGTCATGCACAGTAGAGACAGCATGAGGACAAACACACCTGGCCTTACCTGACATGCTGTTTGCAGCGGTGGGGCGAAAGTGGGCGTGGCCGGGCGGGAGCGTGGACGTGGACGGATGGGAGTGTGGACATGACTGGCCATGACTGGGCGTGGCCATGGGGCGTGGTCGGGCGCTGTCGGCGCAAGAGAGAGGAGAGAGAAATAGAAAGAGAGGGGACAGACAAAAAGAGATAGGAAAGCGCTAAAGAGAGGGGGGAGAGCAGAAGAGAGGGGAAAGAGCAGAAGAGAGGGGGGAGAGAGAGCAAAATAGAGAGGAAAGAGCAAAATAGAGGGAAGAGAGAGAAAAAGAGAGGGGGAGATAGAGAGCAAAGAGAGGGGGAGAGAGAAAATAAGAGGGGGAAAGAGAGAGAGCAAAAGAGAGGGGAAGAGAGAGAGCAAAATAGAGAGGGGAGAGAGAGCAAAAGAAGAGAGGGGGGAGAGAGAGGGGGGAGAGTGGGGGGAGAGAGAGCAAAAGAGACTGGGTAGAGAGAGCAATAGAGAGGGGAAGAGAGAGAGCAATAGAGAGGGGAAGAGAGAGAGCAAAAGAGAGGGATGGGGAGAGAGCAAAATAGAGGGAAGAGAGAGAAAAAGAGAGAGGGGAGAGAGCAAAAGAGAGGGGGGAGAGAGAGCAATAGAGATGGGGAGAGAGAAAAAGAGAGGGGGAGAGAGAGCGTGAGAGAGCAAAAGAGAGGGATGGAGAGAGAGAGCAAAAGAGAGGGGAGAGAGACAAAGCAAAAGAGAGGGGGGAGAGAGGGAGGAGAGAGAGCAAAAGAGAGGGGAGAGAGAGAGCAAAAGAGAGGGATGGAGAGAAAGAGCAAAAGAGAGAATGGAGAGAGAGAGAGCAAAAAAAAGGGGAAAGAACAGACAGAGCAAAAGAGAGGGGGAGAGAGTGCAAAGAGAGGGGAGAGAGAGAGCGCAAAAGAGGGGGGAGAGAGAGAGAGCGCAAAAGAGAGGGGGAGAGAGAGAGCACAAAAGAGAGGGGGAGAGAGAGAGCGCAAAAGAGAGGGAGCGCACAAAAGATGGGGGGAGAAAGAGAGCGCAAAAGAGAGGGGGGAGATAGAGCAAAAGAGAGGTGGAGCGAGAGAGAGCGCAAAAGAGAGAGGGAGAGAGCACAAAAGAGAGGGGGAGAGAGTAAAATAGAGGGGAGAGAGAGAGAGAGCAAAAGAGAGGTGGAGCGAGAGAGAGTACAAAAGAGGGGGGGAGAGAGAAAATAAGAGGGGGAAAAAGAGAGAGCAAAAGAGAGGGGGAGAGAGAGAGCAAAAGAGAGGGGGAGAAAGAGCAAAAGAAGAGAGGGGGAGAGAGAGGGGGAGAGTGGGGGGAGAGAGAGCAAAAGAGAGGGGGGGAGAGAGTACAATAGAGAGGGGAAGAGAGAGAGCAAAAGAGAGGGATGGAGAGAGAGAAAAAGAGAGGGGAAAGAGCAAAAGAGACGGTAGGAGAGAGAGCAAAAGAGAGGGAAAGAGCAAAATAGAGGGAAGAGAGAGAAAAAGAGAGGGGGAGAGAGAGAAAATGAGAGGGGGGAGAGAGAGCAATATAGAGGGGGAGAGAGAGAAAAAAAGAGAGGGGGGAGAGAGAGTGAGAGAGAGCAATAGAGAGGGGGAGAGAGAGAGCAAAATAGAGGGATGGAGAGAGAGCAATAGAGAGGGGGAGAGAGAGAGCAAAAGAGAGGGATGGAGAGAGAGAGAGAGCAAAAGAGAGGGGAGAGAGACAGAGCAAAAGAGAGGGGGGAGAGAGGGGGGAGAGAGAGAGCAAAAGAGAGGGGAGAGAAAGAGAGCAAAAGAGAGGGATGGAGAGAGAGAGCAAAAGAGAGGGGGAGAGAGAGAGCACGCAAGGAGAGGGGGGAGAGAGAGAGCACAAAAGAGAGTGGAAGAGAGCGCAAAAGAGAGGGGGAGAGAGAGCGCAAAGAGAGGGGGAGAGAGAGCGCGCAAAAGAGGGGGGAGAGAGAGAGCGCAAAAGAGAGGGGGGAGAGAGAGAGCAAAAGAGAGGTGGAACGAGAGAGAGTGCAAAAGAGAGGGGGAGAGAGCGCAAAAGAGAGAGGGAGAGAGCACAAAAGAGAGGGGGAGAGAGAGTAAAAGAGAGGGGAGAGAGAAAGAGCAAAAGAGAGGGGAGAGAGAGAGCAAAAGAGAGGTCGAGCGAGAGAGAGCGCAAAAGAGAGGGGGAGGAGCACAGAAGAAGAGAGGGAGAGAGCACAAAAGAGAGTGGGAGAGAGAGAGCAAGGGGTGGGACCACTGTACTGCAAAAAAATGGTCCGTGTAAACGGGCTTTTGGACTAGTATATATATAAGTGCATTGGAGCCCTTTGCAGTCAAGTAGATGAATACATGAAAAATCATATTTATGCAATTAATAACACATTTAACGTGTTATTTAATGTATTTACTGTAAATATTGTACATTCCAATGTGCTGCACATAGCAGAATATGTTCTATGTATTTTTAATTAGATATTCCTATATATATATATATATATATATATATATATATATATATATGCATATATCTATACCTATATACAGTATGATATATATATATATATATATATATATGTATAAATATATATTTGTGCAAAAATGCATCAGATATATATTTAAATATCTCTTTAAGAATAAATAGAACATATTCTGCTATGTGCAGAACATTGGATTATGAAATATGCAATATTATCTTCTTTTGTTGCACTTTTAAATGACCAAGATCGTGTTTGCGTGACTTCTGTTAGTTTTTTTTTTAACTTTTTTTGGCTTTATTGAAGTCTATTGGGGAACTACCCCTGAAATGTTGTTGTTTAAAAAGATAGATAATCCCTTTATTATATTAATATATGTTTTACCTCTGTGATTACCTAAGCCTCTGCAGACTGCCCCCTTATTTTCGTTCTTTTGACAGACTGGCCTTTTAGCCCATTAGTACCCTCTCATAAGTAACTCCACGGGCATCAGCACAATGTTATCTATATGAAACAAATGAACTATAACTCCCTCTAGCTGTAAAAAAAACTGTCAAATGCATTCAGATAAGAGACGGCCTTCAGGGCTGACAATAAGCATATGAGCCTACATAGGTTTAGCTTTCAACAAAGAATACCAAAAGAACAAAGCAAATGTGATGACAAAAGTAAATTAGAAGGTTGTTCAAAATTACATACCCTATCTGAATCATAAAAGTTTAATTTTGACTAGAATGTCCCTTTAACTCATGTAAAGGGGTTAAACACATAGTAGAAGTACCCCTGGTGACCTGAAGAGCACTGCTGGTCTTGAGCTGAAATTGTTGCTGATCCAATAGGCAGTTCTAGTCTCATGACTCAACTAACATTCAAGGGTTGCATTCTTCAAAAAAAATCTTTCATGGTTCAGATAGGGAATACAATTTAAAAACAAACGGCCAGATTACAAGTTGTACATTAGGAGCTGTGAGGTGCTAACGAGCAGTTTTCTCTCACCGCTCACTTACCTACAGCGCTGGTATTACAGGTTTTTACAAACCCGGCATTAAAAGGCAAGAAGTGTGCGTTGAGCAACATTTTGCTCCAAACCGCACTCCAATACCAGCCTTGCTTAAGTCAGCGGTGAGCTGGTCGTACGTGCTCGTGCACGATTTCCCCATAGACATCAATGGGGAGAGCTGGCTGAGAAAAAGTCTAACACCTGCAAAAAAGCAGCGTAAAACTCAGTAACACAGCCCCATTAATTCCTATGGGGAAACAAATTTTATGTTTACATTCTAACATGAACCCCGAGTCTAAACACCCCTAATCTTACACTTATTAACCCCTAATCTGCTGCCCCCAACATCGCCAACCCCTACATTATACTTATTAACCCCTAATCTGCCGCCCCCAATGTCGCCGCAACCTACCTACACTTTTTAACCCCTAATCTGCCGCCCCCAACATCGCCGCCACTATATTAAATGTATTAACCCCTAAATCTAAGTCTAACCCTAAAACCCCCTAACTTAAATATAATTTAAATAAATCTAAATAAAATTCATATCATTAACAAAATTATTCCTATTTAAAACTAAGTACTTACCTATAAAATAAACCCTAAGATAGCTACAATATAACTAATAGTTACATTATAGCTATATTAGGTTTTATCTAGGGAGATGGTCTATTGCCTGAATTTGAAACGCTTTAGATGGATTGGGATGTTGATTATAATGTTTAGCAACTCTGGTTTTTGGATGGTCATTCTGTATATCATTAAGATGTTCTCTTGCTCTGTCTTTTAACATTCGACTAGAGCATCAACCTGTATATTGTTTCTTACAGATTGAACAGGTAATTAAATAAATTATATATTTGGATGTACAGTCCAACCTATATCTTATTTTATATTCCTTCTTAGTATTCGAGGAGACAAAGGTATCCCTCTCTTTATATGTGAACATGTGAGACATGGATGATGGCTACATTTGTAACACCCTTTCTTGGATAACCAACTTTCCTTCGTGTGTCTATTTTTAGATTTGTTAGTATATACATATTCTGCTACTCTATCAGCTATTGTTGGTGCTCTCTTTGCTATGTATCTACAGCCTTTCCTCAAAATCTCCTTCAACACATGGTCAGTTTGTAATATGTTTAGGTTTCCTTCAATGATGTTTTTTTATCTTATTAAACTGTTTGCTGTAAGTTGTTATAAAGTTTATGTTATGACTTTTGACTCTGTTTTTTTAAACCTTTTATTCTTCTTTATTTTTAACAGATTACCCCTATTCATCTTTCTGACTTCTATCCTGATCTGTTCTAATTCACTGATCTTATATCCTCTATCTGCCAATCTAGTTGTTCAGAATGTGTGTCATAGGATTCTAATGTGGTACAATTTCTTCTTATACGGATTAGTTGGCCTTTTGGGACCCCTCTCTTTAAATGTGGTGGATGGCAAGAATCACAGCGCAAGATAGTATTGCCTGTTATTTCCTTGCTATACAGTTCAGAATTAATTATCTGCTTTTCTGTATCTCCTGATAGGCTAATGTCTAAATATTTGATAGTATCTGTTTTATATTCCCAGGTAAACCTTAAATTGCAATCATTGTTATTTAAGTATAATAGGAAATCCTTTACAATGTGCTCTTCTCCCTTCCATATGATTAACAAATCATTGCTATACCTGGTATATAAAACAATATAGTCTTTAAAGATGTTATTTGTTGAGAAGACATATTTTTATTCAAACCAGCCCAAAAATATATTGGCATATGCGGGGGCAAATTTTGTCCCCATAGCCATAGCACATTGTTGTAAGAAAAATTGCCCATCAAATTGAAAAAAATTATTTTGTAGCAAAAGGCTAAGTACCTTTATTATATATTCTATTAGTTCTTCTGTATAGGTTGTATAAATACCCAAAATATATTTCACCGCTTTTAGGCCTAATTCATGTGGAATACATGAGTACAAGGAGCAGACATCTATTGTAAACCATGCCCACTCAGGTACCCATTTGACTTTTTGAATTTTATTTAATAGATGTGTAGTATCTCTAAGATAGCCTGGTTGTTGAATGACACATGGCTGCAACATATTATCCAACCATTCACCAAGGTGTTCTAGCAGTGACCCAACCCCCGACACTATGGGTCTTCCGGGTGGCTTCAAGGGGTCTTTATGAATCTTAGGTACTAATCTAAAGTTTGATATTGTAGGATTATCTTGTTCTAGATATTCACTAAGTTCTAAATCTATTATACCCAGATGTTTTCCTTCATCAAGCAAATGTACAATTTTACTTTTTACTAATTCTGTTGGGTCATGTTGCAAATATTTATATGTATTTTTATCGTCAAGCGGTCTATATGCTTCCAAGTTATAATCTGTTTTGTTTTGTATTATTATCGATCCTCCTTTGTCATCTTGAGTAATAGATATTTTGTCATTTTTAGCAAGATTGTCTAATGCTATTTTTTCTTTGTTTGTAAGATTATCTCTATCATACCTTTTTTTCCCTTATTTAGATTTTCTTTAAGTGAAATCAAATTATTATAATTTTTTTCTTGAAACATTTCTATAGTTTTATATCTGCTGTGTACAGGATAAAAATTACTCCTGGTTTTTAATTCACTATTGATTTTTCTATGAGTTTCAATATTTTCTGTAATTCTAACTGATTCTGACTGTAACTCTAAAAGAGATTGTCCTGTACATAGATCTCCAAATGTCAAGCTATCATTTATTAGTGGGTTCAGGTGCTCAGCTGTTTTTTCATCTGGTTCCACTGATGTTTCTTCCCGTTGTTCATCTTGATTATGAAAGTGCTTGTTTAGGACAATTTTTCTCAAAAAGTTATTAGTATCCACTATTGTATTAAACAGATTGAAATCAGTGGAAGGTGAGAAACCTAGTCCTTTCTCCAGGTTTCTTGTCTCTACTGCATCTAGATGATAATCTGTTTTATTACAGTCCGTGTTTCTTCTTGTTTTCTTTTTTGTTCCTCAGTACTAGTTGATATCTGTTTGTTTCTGTACTTCCTCCTTCTTTTAGAAAACTATCGCCTAGATTTAGAGTTTTGTCGGTAACGACCCGCGTAGCTAACGCTGGCTTTTTTCTGGCCGCACCTTTAAAATAACTCTGGTATTGAGAGTCCACAGAATGGCTGCGTTAGGCTCCAAAAAGGGAGCGTACAGGCATATTTAACGCCACTGCAACTCTCGATACCAGAGTTGCTTACGGACGCGGCCAGCCTCAAAAACGTGCTCGTGCACGATTCCCCCATAGAAAACAATGGGGCTGTTTGAGCTGAAAAAAAACCTAACACCTGCAAAAAAGCCGCGTTCAGTTCCTAACGCAGCCCCATTGTTTGCTATGGGGAAACACTTCCTACGTCTGCACCTAACACCCTAACATGTACCCCGAGTCTAAACACCCCTAACCTTACACTTATTAACCCCTAATCTGCCGCCCCCGCTATCGCTGACCCCTGCATATTATTATTAACCCCTAATCTGCCGCTCCGTAAACCGCCGCTACTTACATTATCCCTATGTAACCCTAATCTGCTGCCCTAACATCGCCGACCCCTCTGGACCGATCGGTGAACCTGGCATGGTGAAGATAAGGTAGGAAGATCTTGAGGGGCTTAGTGTTAGGTTTATTTAAGGGGGGTTTGGGTTAGATTAGGGGTATGTGGGTGGTGGGTTGTAATGTTGGGGGGGGTATTGTATGTGTTTTTTTACAGGCAAAAGAGCTGAATGTCTTGGGGCATGCCCCGCAAAGGGCCCTGTTCAGGGGGGGTATTGTATGTGTTTTTTTTACAGGCAAAAGAGCTGAATTTCTTGGGGCATGCCCCGCAAAGGGCCCTGTTTGTAGGAATTGTATTTAATTTATTTATTGATAGTGTAGTATTAGATTTAATTGTAGATAATTGTAGATATTGTATTTAATTAATTTATTGATAGTGTAGTGTTAGGTTTAATTGTAACTTAGGTTAGGATTTATTTTACAGGTAATTTTGTTATTATTTTAACTAGGTAACTATTAAATAGTTCTTAACTATTTAATAGCTATTGTACCTGGTTAAAATAATTACAAAGTTGCCTGTAATATACATATTAATCCTAAAATAGCTACAATGTAATTATAATTTATATTGTAGCTATATTAGGGTTTATTTTACAGGTAAGTATTTAGCTTTAAATAGGAATAAGTTATTTAATAAGAGTTAATTTATTTAGTTAGAATAAAATTATATTTAACTTAGGGGGGTGTTAGGGTTAGGGTTAGAATTAGCTTTAGGGGTTAAAAAAGTTATTAGAATAGCGGTGAGCTCCGGTCGGCAGATTAGGGGTTACTAAGTGTAGGCAGGTGGCGGCGACGTTGCGGGGGGCAGATTAGAGGTTAATAAATATAATATAGGGGTCGGCGGTGTTAGGGGCAGCAGATTAGGGGTACATAAGGATAACGTAGGTAGCGGCGCTTTGCGGTCGGCAGATTAGGGGTTAATTATTGTAGGTAGCAGGCGGCGACGTTGTGGGGGGCAGATTAGAGGTTAATAAATATAATATAGGGGTCGGCGGTGTTAGGGGCAGCAGATTAGGGGTACATAAGTATAACGTAGGTGGCGGTCGGCAGATTAGGGGTTAATTTTTTTTTTATTAGATTGGCGGCGATGTGGGGGGACCTCAGTTTAGGGGTACATAGGTAGCTTATGGGTGTTAGTGTACTTTAGAGCACAGTAGTTAAGAGCTTTATGAACCGGCGTTAGCCCAGAAATCTCTTAACTACTGACTTTTTTCTGCGGCTGGAGTTTTGTCGTTAGATTTCTAACGCTCACTTCAGCCACGACTCTAAATACCGGAGTTAGGAAGATCCCATTGAAAAGATAGGATACGCAATTGACGTAAAGGGGATCTGCAGTATGGAAAAGTCGTGGCTGGAAAGTGAGCGTTAGACCCTTTCCTGACTGACTCCAAATACCGGCGGTAGCCTAAAACCAGCGTTAGGAGCCTCTAACCCTGGTTTTCACGGCTACCGCAAAACTCCAAATCTAGGCCTATGTCATCTTGAAAATACACACCATATGTTGAACAGATTAGTTAGCGATAGGTTGATTGCAAACCAAAAATTTATATAAAATCATGGCTATCTGGTATATATACACAATGGGTGTCTATGAAAATAGTGATGACAGGTATTCTACCTAACAACAGCTTACAATATAGCGCTTCAATTTTTTGATTGGCGAACATTCTCCCGATACGTCACTTCCGGTAACCCGGAGGTCACGTGATTGGAGGGTCTTTTTAAAGCTAGTGTTTATGGTTAGAACACTATGTCACCATTGATAAAGCTATGGCGAAACGCATCTGGTGACGCGCCTAAGGGGGTCGGAGGTACAGGTCGGCATTACTTGTTATATGCACTGACAACACCAAGGTCTGTGAACTTTTTTCTACTTTTTATCCAATAAAGGTTGTGTTTTACTGTTAAAGACCGGAGTGTTTGAACTATTCATTGTTACAAGTCAGAATAACAGCTCAATTGGCAATCACATGAGTGACAAGGAGTTAGAGACTGTTATGCATATAACTTATATTGGAAGATTTTACTGCCTAAACAATCTGTTTATTAGTGTAACATAGGTTAGGTTTTATTTTACATGTAAATTTGTCTTTATTTTAGCTAGGTAGTTATTAAATAGTTAATAACTATGTAATAACTATTCTACCTAGTTAAAATAAATGCCTGTAAAATAAAAATAAACGAGCCAGAGTACCGCTGCCTACCCAGCTCCGGAGCGTCGGGGATCCGCTCCGGAGCCGAAGATCAATAACAAGCACCAAGCTGTGAGGGTGTGCGGTAAACAGCTCTATTTGGGGTGCATCGGGACCCGGCTGCTCATCAGACTATACACCGCGAGAGAGAATTCCTCCGCTAGCCGCCAACTGACCACACTGCATCGTCTCCAAGAGCAGTAAGTTGCCGCAGTTTGCGGTCTCCCGGTCCACTTGACCTATATATGCCCTATAGATTAACAGCCCTCAGACACCACACAAGACCACAATAATCTGATACACGGATGTCCCTAAGAGAGTTGGAGCGAAAATCCTCCATTTTAATTGAGGCCTGCACGCCCTAAAAGTCAGGCGCTGTTTATCCAGCCTACACAGAGATAGCACACGGGACTGGGATTTGTCAGGACTCCAACATTTAGCATGCAATTTTATCCCTAAGATGCTTTAAGAAACAGCTGGAACATACAAGAGCCTGACCCACGTGGCTGCCTTATGTGAGGGGACGCCCCCGGCAGCAGCAGCAGTAACAAAGAGAGCTTCAAAAAGAACCAGCTGTTATAGAAGGGCTTAGGACTCAGGGACAGCTTGATAATCTCATCTCTTTGCCCGGTCCCTCCTGTGCCACTGGCAGTCCACAACCACCGGACATCCATTTGCCAAAATAACAGTTCTACCAAACGGACACATTGAGAACTAAAACATAGACACTCTCTTTACTAGCTTTATTGGCCTCAGCCCAGGGCTATCTGCCTGACAGGCAGTTGTGTTACAATAAATGTGAAAGGTGCCTAATATATAAGTTATAGATTATCTGGTTTGGTGCAGACAGTAACCCGAAAGCTGCAATTGCTCGACATAAATGAACATTGCTGAACCCTTAAGCACCTGTAGTGCATAGCTGCAACCCCTGCAACTACCTAAGGGCCAAGGCCCCGCACATCAAACAGCCGCCAGGTGCGATTGGGTGACACAGTGCCTCTCCCCCCCTTTCCCGTTATTAGCATTAGAGCGGGTCATATCCCCTCTCCTTTTACCGACTGAGCCCAGTGGTGGCGCTATCCCTGAGGGGGGGCACTCCCTGAAGCTTAGCAAGAATTCAAGCGTTCACCTGGTTACATTAGAAGTTGCCTACAGGGTAAAGTCTACCTATCGCCAAACCACATGCCTCTCAACCAATACCCTGCATGACCTTAATATTACACAGCTAACCTTGAAGATACACAAGAGACTTAATTCATTCACTTGTCTTTATTAATATCATCATGCAGTGCTAAAACCTTGTGGCACCCCTCCCTACCGGTGTTAAATAACTGCGGTTGCTAGTTATATTTTGGTGTGACTCTAGACCTGTACTCCTCCTGGAGATATTCTCACTCGCGATCATATTGCATATTCTAACATGTCGCAACAAGCTAGGAAAAAGCAGAAGGGATTGCAATCCTCAAAACATACAGTTCGGGACCACTTCCACCCTATAAGGGACCCTAACCCTGAAGTCTCTGACAATGAAAGATCAATTTCCCCCCCCCTCTCAGAGGGAAGGGCTAGAGCTAGATGTTCCCCGCCCTCACGATCTCAAGAAGAGGTGATCACTATGGACTCTATGAAACAGCTCTTAGACCAGCAAAGTCAATCCTTCGCGAAGCGATTTGACAAATTGGAGAGGTCCTTTGATGACTTGAGGAAAGACATTGTATCAGTTAATGAGCGCACTGATATCATCGAATGTAAGCAGGAGGACCTGCTAGTTGACCATACGAATTGGGTTAGTTATACCCAGAACCTTGCTGATCAGGGTTCCTCGCTCGAAGCGAAGTTGGCTGACCTTGAAGACCGTTCCCGATGGAATAATGTCAGAATTCGGGGCATACCTGAATCTGTGGGCCCTCAAGACCTGGAGAAATACGCCCAAGCATTATTTAGAGCCATCCTGAACCCTTCAGAGGAAGCTGACATGAAAATCGACAGAATTCACGTAGCAGCTAGGCCACAGAACCTGCCTATGGATAAGCCCAGAGACACTATAGCGAGAATACATTACTTTACATATAAAGACAAACTACTAAGAGCCACCTTGAGGCAACCCCAGCTTCCAGAGCAATTTAAAGATGTTGCACTATTCCCAGATTTGTCATCCTTCACACTTCAACAAAGAAGATCTTTCAACGAAGTCACAAGAGTCCTTCGGCTAAACCAAATCTGCTACAGATGGGGGTTTCCCACCAAGTTAATCATTACCAAAGATGGTACCCAACATACTGCCCTCACCACAAGACAAGCTCAAGACCTGCTGAGGAACTGGAATCTGCCCCCTGGAAATGTAGACGCTGATCCGCCTCGACCACAAAGGGTGGGACCTCCGCTGAGAGCGGCGGCTCAAGCCTGGAAACCGGGCGGGCAGGATCCAGTCCACTGATCCCTCACTCCTTGGCTGGAGGAGATTATCTTCTTATTCCCACAACAAGGCATGGATCCTGGAGACCTGGTCTGCCTACTTATTGACCAGGCCCTTATTCGAGCCAAGACTGTTGGAAGCATACTGCTACCGCCTGAAGAGTGGTAACGTACTGATGGACAGTTAATGGTTTAATGTTAAATGTTTACAAGTTCTAGTTAAAAACTTTGAGGATTGCCAATTATTACTCCTATGATTGTTAGACACTCTTGAATTATCAAACCTACCTCTAGGTCTTATTTGTTTTTGCCTTTCTTTTTCCCCTCCCCATCTCCGCTTTTTCCTTCAACCCTTCCCTTTCTCCTCCCCCCCTCCCCTTCCCCCTTTCCCTTTCCCTCCCCCCCTTTTTCCTCTCCTTCTTTCCTTTCCCCCCCTCCCACTTTCTCCCTCCCCTTTCCCTTCTCCCCTCCTCTTTCCCCCCTCTCCTTTTCCCCTTCCCTCCTTTTCCTCCCCCTCCCCTCTCTTCCCTTCCCCCTTCCTTTTCCCCTCTCCCCTTCCCACCTTCTCCCCTTCCTTGTTTTTTCCCCTCTCCCTCTCCTTTTCCTCCTTCCTTTTTCCCTCCCTTACCTCCCTTTTCCCCTTCCTCTCTCCCTTCCCCACCTTCCTTTCCCCACTCCCCTCCCTACCTTCCTTTCCCCACTCCCCTCCCTTTCCCCCTTTCCCTACCTTCCCTCCGACCCCCCTTCCTCCTTTCCCCCTTCCCCCTGTTTCCCTACTTCCTTAAGACTCTTGTGTTCGCTACCACGATTAATAATTATTGGACATGAAAGGATTAGCTGCCACCTGATATGATATGACACCCGTTTAATGATCAACCTAGGGATTGTTTCTCTCAATGTATTCCTATATTTACGAGCAGTAGAATGTATAAGAATTGTTGGTTGTTGTTCTCTTGTGTGTTGATGCAGGGGAGGGGGACGGGGGGAGAAATCAAATGTTGGTTATATGAATATTCAGTGCCCTATTATGATCTGTGACTTTTGGTATATTTAAAACTATATCTATGACTGTATTTAAGTTTTGAGTTGTGACACTCTGTGTGACCCCCCTCCCCTCTTTTCTTTTCTACCTCCTTGCATGTCCTCCCTTCCCCCCTCCCCGCTTGTACCCTCTCTGTCTTACTTCATTTTCCTCCCCCTCTCATATGTCCAATTTAGGGGAGTGTGGTGTAGGGAACTCTAGTGCTACACAACAATAGGGCGAGGGGCTCTGTAAGCTCACGGCCTGTTGTATGACCTCCCCATACATACCTATGCTTACACACGCCAGGGTTTGGTTGGGTCCCATCAATACCATTCTCTCACTAGGTGATCACTAACGCACCCAAAATTGGTTACCTTGCTCCACATAGGTCTTCAGGCCCCCCCTTCTTCTCCTCTCCCTCTTTCCCCTGATGTCTTTCCCTCATCCTTCCAACTTTCCAATTCCCCTCATCCCTAACCCATCTATCAGGTCTGAGAGTTTCTCAACTGCAGTTTTTGTCTTGATATGGCTGCATTACAAATCTGGTACACTGGTAGTGGAGGGGAGCCTTGGTGCTGAGCCCCCTCTCACTTTTTTTTTCCCCCTCTGATTATTTATTCTGGTGTGGCGAGGGTTAACACTAGTTTATCCTCCACATTCCTTCTTTGGCAGAGTGGAGTAGTCTCTGCCCAGCCCGAGGAACCTATCTACGACTGTTGTGAACCATATCCCTCCCTTCCCAGCCCATTCCCCCCCCCCCCTTTTTTTTTTTTTTCTTTCTCCTTCTCTTGCCCTAGCCTTCTTGGTCCCTTCTTTCTCTCCCACATTTGATTTTCTCTTCCTGCTCTGCTGACTTAGCCAGCATGAGGCTCTGTACGCTTAATGCCCGGGGCCTTAACTCCCCTAAAAAACGAAGCTTGCTTCTCAAATTTTTAAAACCCAACGTTTAGATGTAATTTTTATTCAAGAGACTCACTGGATGGAGTCTAGGGCTACTATTTTCAAACCTAGGGATTTCCCGGTCCGCCTATCATCTACCTTCCATAAGAAGACTAGAGGAGTTACTATACTGATTGGTAGACACATCTCCTATGAGCCTATTTATTGTGAGTCTGTCCCTTCAGGCTGATTTGTTATCTGTGTCTGCCGTCTGGACAACGTTGTGTGTACATTGGTGGCTTTATACTCCCCTAATGTTAGCCAGACCCATTTTCTCAGCAGATTATTAAGTAAGGTGAGTCGACTTAAACAGGGCCATATATTTATTGGAGGTGATTGCAACCTGGTGTGGGACCCAAGTAGAGATAGAAAATCACAGAGGAAATACCCTCCCCCCAGAGGAGGAGAACAATGTTCCCAACTCTTTAGAAATTTAGTTTCTCAATACGCATACCAAGACGTCTGGAGGGCCCTGCACCCTGATGTTGACGATTACACCTGCTACTCAACTCCTTTTCAGTCTTTCTCGAGACTAGATTATTTTTTTTGTCCTTCATGGACACTGCAGAAAGTGATGGCGGTAACAATCGTACCCTGCGTGTGGTCGGATCACGATGCAGTGGTATTAGAGGTCTCCCTATCTAAGGCGGTAGATGGGGGTTGTTCTTGGAGATTACCTGAACACCTTCTCTCGGACACGCTGTTTCCCTTCTGGGCCCAGGAGACAAAAGAGTTCCTTCGAATTAATGATGCCGGGAATGCATCTGCTCTCACCATCTGGGCAACGCTTAAGGCTTATCTGCGGGGCCTCTTTATACAAAAAGCTAACGAAATTAAAAAAGCCAAAGGAGCTACTCTGGCTCAATTGTACTATGATTACACTAACCTACGGAAACAGCTTAGAGAGACTAGATCAGTCTCACTAGTACAAAAAGTGCACTGTCTTAAAAAACAGATCGAAGTCCGCGAGCTAGAAAAGGTCCAGAGAAATCTTTATCTCTTAAAACAAAAATACTATCACAAAGGTGATAGAGCTGATAAACTTCTAGCCCACAAACTCCAGCAGAGAACTCTGCTGAACAAGATTGCCTTTATTGCGAGAGATAATAAAAGATACTACTCCCCAGGCGACATCTGTGAAGCGTTTGCGGATTACTACAGCCATCTATATCAGATTGCAGAAAACCCCAACTCACACTTCGCCCCAAAAGCTGCGATTCTGGAATTTTTAGATAAGTTGCAGTTGCCACAGATTCCTGAGAGCCTGGCGGATACACTTGTGGCCCCTATTACTTTAGAAGAGGTCGCAGCGACCATTAAAGGTCTCAAGGCCCACAAATCCCCGGGTCCTGATGGTTTTGATGCCACTTTCTATAAAAAAAATTCGGCACTCCTGTGCCCTTTACTAACTCGCGTTTATTCTGAGGCTACGGACACTGGCAGTATCCCCAAAGAATTTCTAGAGGCGACGGTTATTACTATACCCAAACCAGGGAAAGATCCCACATTCTGTGAAAGTTATCGGCCAATCTCTCTTATAAACAGTGATGTCAAAATCTACGCTAAGATCCTAGCTATGCGAATGAGTAAGGTCCTCCCATCCTTGATCCACCCTGACCAGGTGGGGTTTACCCCTGGATGACAGGGCTTGGACAACACTAGAAGGTTGCTAAACATTTTCTTTGAGGCGGCCTCACTGGGGATCCCACTGGTTACCCTGTCATTAGATGCTGAGAAAGCGTTCAACAGGGTCCGGTGGGATTACATGACAGCGGTTCTGCATGCATTTCGGTTTCCCTCCTCATTTGTTACGGCGGTGATGGCTTTATATTCTGGTCCATCAGCCAGGGTTAGGGGGGTGGGATTTGTCTCCAGAGCCTTTGATATAAAAAACAGCACGAGGCAGGGATGTCCCCTGTCGCCGCTTCTCTTCGCCTTGCTGATGGAGCCGTTGGCGACCAAGCTTTGGTCGACTTCCTCTGTTCAGCCGCTAATACTTTACGACACATCGCATACTCTGGCTCTGTTTGCGGACGATTTGACAATATTTCTATCTGAGCCGGAGGGGTCACTACCGGAACTATTCAAAATATTAGCTGAGTTTGGGGACTTAACGTACTACAAACTAAACTATACCAAGACAGAGGCATTCGAGATGGGACTGCCCACATCTTTGCTAGAAAAATTGAAAGGCTCATATCCGTTAAAATGGTCCACAGAGGGATTAAAGCATCTAGGTATCATACTTTCCCATGACCCCAAAATGATTGTGGCTACAAATTATGGGTCCCTCCTTAGGGATTTCCGACAGGTCATCAATGGTTGGAAAGTCTCGGAGGTGTCTTGGACGGGTAGGGTTGCGGCCCTAAAAATGCTGTTGCTCCCGAGATTAACTTACCTATTCCGGTGTCTCCCTATTATGGTCCCGGCTTATCTCCTTAACCATTTCCAGTATGTTTTTACCAAGTATATCTGGAAAGATCGTCATGCGAGACTGTCTCTAACTCAAATACAAAAGACTAAAAGATGTGGGGGCATATATGCACCCATCGTCACCTTTTACTATAAGGCAGCCATGCTTTCACATATTACAGCTTGGGGGGTCTGGGATTGCACCTCCCGCTGGTTTCAAATAGAACAGAGCTCCTTGCCGGCCGGAGTTGAACTAGCTGACCTCATTTGGATCCCAGACCATGCTGTTGTCTTGAAAGGTATCCATAGTCGCGTTATCAAAACTTGCTTGCGAAGCTGGAGGGAACTTCAAGCCCACAAAATGGTTGCATCCTTTGCCAATACACTCAATTAAAGCACTGATGCATTGTCTCCCTGAGTCGCACCCAAAAAAATGGGAGGTCCTAGGGGTTGGCCTGGTCTCGGATGTTTATAGAGGGGATGTCCTAGCAGTACCGCCCTCTGCCTACCCGACGGAAGACTTTCCTAAAGACCTGCAATTTGAGTATCTCTGATTAGTCTAACTCCTCCTGTCCTGGGGATTCCATAAATCTAATACACAAGTTCTTACTATGTGGGAGAGGAGGTGGTTGATGGGCAGATATCTGCGGGGTACGCTGTCGTTCCATTATAAGCTGCTACTTGGCTCTTCACATTTCACTAAGACGCAACCTACCAGGGACTGGGAAAGGGATTTGGGGGTGACGTCTTCTGAGGGGGCTTGGCAGCGTGCTCTTCAAGGCGTCATTGCAGCGGTTCGTTGCTCCAACTTGTTCAAATTATATATTAAAATTCTACTTAGGTGGTACTGGGTCCAGACCAGGTTGCACAGAATGTATCCCTCCCGTCCGGCGGAATGCTGGAGGGGCTGTGATCAGAGAGGCACACACTTACATATCTGGTGGGAATGCCCCAGGCTGAGTTCTTTCTGGACTTAGGTGACAGATTTGCTAAGACAGTTGAATGATTGATTGCCTGACGGGAGAAATGGCACTTTGGCACACTGACACCTGTGCTAGAAACCCTTTACTATATCCAGAAAATGGAGGAATACTCACCTTTACTGTTCGATCTGGTATTTGTGGGATGACTACAAAAAAGAAAGAGATGACCTGAACAAAGTGCTCAGACCTCTTGATGACTGGACGGACTGGGACCAACCTGGGCGAGTTTTGCTCATCCCTTTTACATATTTAGTAGACCACTAACTTATTTCGCTCACCTGGAGCATGGCTCTTGGATTCCAATCCTTGCTTTCTTTTAACCCGCTTCCCCATTTTTCCTAGCCCCTCCTCTTTTCTTCCCATTTCCCCCCAATTTTTTTTTCTTTCTCCCCTCCCCCCCCCTTAGTGGGCCCCACCCTGTCCGATATACTTGTTTATAATTATATAATATATTTACGTTTTTCTGTTAACAAGCTTAGGCTAAGCTTATTGTCTTATTGATTTTCTCAACATATAATGAGGACTTTCTGAACTCTTGGAAGATGTCTTCAGTTTGAACTAGTTATCAGATCCCATGAGTGGATCTCTAGTATATTGAGGATGCCAGAGTGTTCAAGCATCTTAAAAAAGGGGCATTGATGAAGGAGGACATTTTGCCGTAATTATCATCTTACTTTATGATGTATAACTGTATTGGACTATTGATCTGTATTGCTGCTATGGAGATGTTACCCTTCACTCTTTGATTGTTGTACCTGTTTGTTTGCCTCAATAAAAATATTTAAAATAAATAAATAAATAAATAAAAATAAACCCAAAGCTAGCTACAATGTAACTATTAGTTATATTGTAGCTAGCTTAGGGTTTATTTTATAGGTAAGTATTTAGTTTTAAATAGGAATAATGTAGTTAATGATAGTAATTTTATTTAGATTTATTTAAATTATATTTCAATTAGGGAGTGTTAGGGTTAGACTTAGGTTTAGGGGTTAATAAATTTAATATAGTTGTGGCGACGTTGGGGGCGGAAGATTAGGAGTTAATATATATAATGTAGGTGGCAGCGATGTTAGGGGCGGCAGATTAGGGGTTAATAATATTTAACTAGTGTTTGCGAGGCAGGAATGCAGCGGTTTAGGGGTTAATATGTTTATTATAGTGGCGGCAATGTCCGGAGTGGCAGATTAGGGGTTAATAATTTTATTTCAGTGTTTGCAATGTGGGAGGGCCTCGGTTAATAGGTAGTTTATGGGTGTTAGTTTACTTTTTAGCACTTTAGTTATGAGTTTTATGCTACGGTGTTGTAGTGTAAAACTGACTTTAGAATGCGTTACGGATCTTGGCGGTAGAAGGTGTACCGCTCACTTTTTGGCCTCCCAGGACAGACTCGTAATACCGGCGCTATGGAAGTCCCATAGAAAAAAGGGTTTACAAAGTTTACATAAGTCGGTTTGCGGGAAGGCCAAAGAAGTGTGCCGTGCCCCTAAACCTGCAAGACTCGTAATACCAGCGGTAGTGAAAAGCAGCGTTAGGACCTGTTAACGCTGCTTTTTCAGCTTAACGCAAAACTCGTAATCTAGCCGAAAGTTTACTATTTACTTCTGTTATCAAATTTGCTTTGTTCTCATGTTATTCTTTGTTGAAGAAATTCCTAGGTAGCACTACATGGCAGGAAATAGTGCTGCCATCCAGTGCTCTTGCATATGGACAACTTTCTTGCAAAACTGCTAATGTTTCTGCTTTTCAACAAAAGATACCAGGAGAATGAACAAAATTTGATAAAAAATGTATTTAATGTCCCTTTAAGTATCCATCAAAACAAAATAGTGGTTATTCTTTATCTTGGGGGTGATGACATTTCTGAAGTTGTGTTAATGGGTTGTATTGAGATTAATTGACATTTGTTTAGCATATACAACACATAAATATTTGTTAACACTTAAAATGGTTTGGGCAATAAATATTTAAGAATTTTATATATAAAAAAATAGAATGTAATTGTTTAAAAAAGTTTCTGTTATGACAATAAATAAATGATTTTTTAAATAATCTAATAGACATGACCCTCTACAACACTAAAGCACAAGCAGGTCTCCTTATGATTGTATATGTATTGATTTACATGGGTAGCCTTTGTTTAAACATAGCTGCTTGATTTTATAATTTGAATATATTTTGTTCACCTGTAACAAGAATATTGTAAAAAAAAGTGGGGTTGATTGAAGGGCGATATTCAGTATACACCGTACGCCATAGCTGGCTTATACTAGCGTTTTTTATATATATATATATAGAAACCCTATATGTGTTTTTAACATTTTTTATAGTACAATTTGATTTAAATCCTTTAGATGGTTGTTTGATTATCGCAGAGAAGATTATGCACTGCTGTATAGTTTATTAACCAAGCGTTCTTTGCACTCTGCTACATTTGGAACACATTACTAGCAGTTGTCAGATTTTTTGGTAACCTTTGCAAGAACTTTTGATGTGCATTGTTTTTCAATTGAGATTTTATGAAAATAAATCATCTTTTTGCAGAAATCATATATTTTTGAATATTTGAATTATTTAACTGAAACTAGTGGTGTTCTTTTCTCCTTCAAAGGCTTTCTCTTTCTGCACTACTACATACCTATCACATATAGAGATATAGGTATTATTTGTATTGAATTACATTAGGTGGCGCTCTCCTAACAAACTTTAATAGATCCTTTACATGACAACATTGCTAGATAGTAACTTGAAAAACGCATACCAAGAAAACTTACGCCTAGATTTGGAGTTTTGCGGCCAAAGGGGTGCGTTAGCTACGCCTGCTTTTTTTTGGCCGCACCTTTTAAATACCGCTGGTATTTAGAGTTCACAGAAGGGCTGCGTTAGGCTCCAAAAAAGGAGCGTATAGCATATTTACCACCACTGCAACTCTCAATACCAGCGGTGCTTACGGACGCAGCCAGCTTCAAAAACGTGCTCGTGCACGATTCCCCCATAGGAAACAATGGGACAGTTTGAGCTGAAAAAAAACCTAACACCTGCAAAAAGCAGCGTTCAGCTCCTAACGCAGCCCCATTGTTTCCTATGGGTAAACACTTCCTAAGTCTGCACCTAACACCCTAACATGTACCCCGAGTCTAAACACCCCTAACCTTACACTTATTAACCTCTAATCTGCCGCCCTCGCTATCGCTGACCCCTGTATATTTTTTTTAACCACTAATCTGCCGATCCGTACACCGCCGCAACCTACGTTATAGCTATGTACCCCTAATCTGCTGCCCCTAACACCGCCGACCCCTATATTATATTTATTAACCCCTAATCTGCCCCCCACAACGTCACCGCCAGCTACCTACAATAATTAACCCCTAATCTGCCGACCGGACCTCACCGCTACTCTAATAAATGTATTAACCCCTAATCCGCCTCACTCCCGCCTCAATAACACTATAATAAATAGTATTAACCCCTAATCTGACCTCCCTAACATCGCCGACACCTAACTTCAAGTATTAACCCCTAATCTGCCGACCGGACCTCACCGCTACTCTAATAAATTTATTAACCCCTAAAGCTAAGTCTAACCTTAACCCTAACACCTCCCTAAGTTAAATATAATTTAAATCTAACGAAATAAATTAACTCTTATTAAATAAATTATTCCTATTTAAAGCTAAATACTTACCTGTAAAATAAATCCTAATATAGCTACAATATAAATAATAATTATATTGTAGCTATTTTAGGATTAATATTTATTTTACAGGCAACTTTGTTTTTATTTTAACTAGGTACAATAGCTATTAAATAGTTAATAACTATTTAATAGCTAAAATAGTTAAAATAATTACAAAATTACCTGTAAAATAAATCCTAACCTAAGTTACAATTAAACCTAACACTACACTATCAATAAATTACTTAAATAAAATACCTACAATTATCTACAATTAAACCTAACACTACACTATCAATAAATTAATTAAATAAAATACCTACAAATAAATACAATTAAATAAACTAACTAAAGTACAAAAAATAAAAAAGAACTAAGTTACAAAAAATAAAAAAATATTTACAAACATTAGAAAAATATTACAACAATTTTAAACTAATTACACCTACTCTAAGCCCCCTAATAAAATAACAAAGCCCCCCAAAATAAAAAAATGCCCTACCCTATTCTAAAATTAAAATAGAAAAGCTCTTTTACCTTACCAGCCCTTAAAATGGCCATTTGCGGGGCATGCCCCAAAGAATTCAGCTCTTTTGCCTGTAAAAAAAACCATACAATACCCCCCCAACATTACAACCCACCACCCACATACCCCTAATCTAACCCAAACCCCCCTTAAATAAACCTAACACTAAGCCCCTGAAGATCTCCCTACCTTGTCTTCACCACACCGGGTTCAACGATCGGTCCAGAAGAGCCTCCGATGTCTTCATCCAAGCCCAAGCGGGGGCTGAAGAGTGACGTCCATCCTCCGGCTGAAGTCTTGATCCAAACGGCAAATGAAGAAGTCCATCTTTGGGCAGAAATCTTCATCCTATCCGGGCAGAAGAGGACATCCGGACTGGCAAACATCTTCATCCAGGCGGCATCTTCTATCTTGTTCCATCCGATGACGAGCGGCTGATCTTGAAGACCTCCGGCGTGGATCCATCCTCTTCGTTCGACGTCCAACTGAAGAATGAAGGTTCCTTTAAGGGACGTCATCCAAGATGGCGTCCCTCGAATTCCGATTGGCTGATAGGATTCTATCAGCCAATCGGAATTAAGGTAGGAAAATTCTGATTGGCTGATGGAATCAGCCAATCAGATTCAAGTTCAATCTGATTGGCTGATACAATCAGCCAATCAGATTGAGCTCGCATTCTATTGGCTGATCGGAACAGCCAATAGAATGCGAGCTCAATCTGATTGGCTGATTCCATCAGCCAATCAGAATTTTCCTACCTTAATTCTGATTGGCTGATAGAATCCTATTAGCCAATCGGAATTCGAGGGACGCCATCTTGGATGACGTCCCTTAAAGGAACCTTCATTCTTCAGTTGGACGTCGAACGAAGAGGATGGATCCGCGCCGGAGGTCTTCAAGATCAGCCGCTCGTCATCGGATGGAACAACATAGAAGATGCGGCTTGGATGAAGATGTTTGCCGGTCCGGATCTACTCTTCTGCCCGGATAGGAAGAAGATTTCTTCCCGAAGATGGACTTCTTCATTTGCCGCTTGGATCAAGACTTCAGCCGGAGGATGGACGTCACTCTTCAGCCCCCGCTTGGGCTTGGATCAAGACTTCGGAGGCTTGGATCAAGACCTCGGTGGACGGATCGGTGAACCCGGCGTGGTGAAGATAAGGTAGGAAGATCTTCAGGGGCTTAGTGTTAGGTTTATTTAAGGGGGGTTTGGGTTAGATTAGGGGTATGTGGGTGGTGGGTTGTAATGTTGGGGGGGGTATTGTATGGGTTTTTTTCCAGGCAAAAGAGCTGAATTCTTTGGGGCATGCCCCGCAAATGGCCCTTTTAAGGACTGGTAAGGTAAAAGAGCTTTTCTATTTTAATTTTAGAATAGGGTAGGGCTTTTTTTTATTTTGGGGGGCTTTGTTATTTTATTAGGGGGCTTAGAGTAGGTGTAATTATTTTAAAATTGTTGTAATATTTTTCTAATGTTTGTAAATATTTTTTTATTTTTTGTAACTTAGTTCTTTTTTATTTTTTGTACTTTAGTTAGTTTATTTAATTGTATTTATTTGTAGGTATTGTATTTAATTAATTTATTGATAGTGTAGTGTTAGGTTTAATTGTAACTTAGGTTAGGATTTATTTTACAGGTAATTTTGTAATTATTTTAACTATTTTAGCTATTAAATAGTTATTAACTATTTAATAGCTATTGTACCTGGTTAAAATAAATACAAAGTTGCCTGTAAAATAAATATTAATCCTAAAATAGCTACAATATAATTATTATTTATATTGTAGCTATATTAGGGTTTATTTTACAGGTAAGTATTTAGCTTTAAAAAGGAATAATTTATTTAATAAGAGTTAATTTTTTTCGTTAGATTTAAATTATATTTAACTTAGGGGGGTGTTAGTGTTAGGGTTAGACTTAGCTTTAGGGGTTAATCCATTTATTAGAGTAGCGGTGAGGTCCGGTCGGCAGATTAGGGGTTAATAATTGAAGTTAGGTGTCGGCGATGTTAGGGAGGGCAGATTAGGGGTTAATATTATTTCTTATAGGGTTATTGAGGCGGGGGTGAGGCGGATTAGGGGTTAATAACTTTATTATAGTAGCGGTGAGGTCCGGTCAGCAGATTAGGGGTTAGTTATTGTAGGTAGCTGGCGGCGACGTTGTGGGGGGCAGATTAGGGGTTAATAAATATAATATAGGGGTCGGCGGTGTTAGGGGCAGCAGATTAGGGGTACATAAGTAGAACGTAGGTGGCGGCGGTGTGCGGTCAGCAGATTAGGGGATAAAAAAATTTAATAGAGTGGCGGCGATGTGGGGGGACCTCGGTTTAGGGGTACATAGGTAGTTTATGGGTGTTAGTGTACTTTAGAGCACAGTAGTTAAGAGCTTTATGAACCGGAGTTTGCCCATAAAGCTCTTAACTCCTGGCTTTTCTCTGCAGCTGGAGTTTTGTAGTTAGATTTCTAACGCTCACTTCAGCCAAGACTCTAAATACCGGCGTTAGAAAGATCCCATTGAAAAGATAGGATACGCAAATGGCGTAGGGGGATCTGCGCTATGGAAAAGTCGCGGCTGCAAAGTGAGTGTTAGACCCTTTCCTGACTGACTCCAAATACCAGCGGTAGCCCAAAACCAGCGTTAGGAGCCTCTAACGCTGGTTTTGACGGCTAACGCCAAACTCTAAATCTAGATGTTAGTAAATTTTATTTTATTTAATATTTTCAAAGTAAAAAACTTACTTCTCTAAAAATTATGTCATGCCCCTTTATTTTTCACTTCCCTTTATCTTTATATATGAATCATGATTTCATTTAATGTCTACATGTGTATAGGCTTTGCTTTCATATGCATGACAGAATATTGCTTTCTACAATGTCCCCTTAAAGCTAGGTCAGAATATTTTTTTTAAAATGACATTACAGGAGATGCAGCAGACATAACGCTTGCTCCCGGGATCTTGGGGGCTGCAGCTGCAGTCATCCAAACCATCAGCAGCTCCTCCCAACCACTGAAGACAACGAGTTGGCCTTTGGGTTGCTTGTTGTACTCTGCCTTCAAGTTGTTTCTTTTTAACCACCTGCCGGCAGTTTTGGCACCAGTGCTTGATGCTGACAATTAATCTAATTCTCTGCCTATCTGTGACAGCAATGCATACCTCCCTTATTTCCTCCCAAAGCCTAATGAAGATGAGGCTTGGCCAATTGCAGTGCCCTCTGCACATAAGCCACTAGCAAAACCAATTTCTCTGCTTCACTATACCACCCCTTCCTCATCCTGGATGTCTGAGGATGCACAACAGACTTGTGTCCTCTGACCCTTGATGAAGGACCAGCCCTCTCTCTCTTCTTTATCCCTAAGGCATGAGTCCTCCTATCAAATCCCCCACATTCTACAGACCCAAACCCAGATATCCCTCCCTCTGTCCTTACCCTAGATCTACCTGCCCTAGGGTGGAACACAAAAAATAGCTCCTCCCTCACCTATGGTCCTATCCTTATTGGTAGTACAAAGTCACCACCACCTTGACTCTAGCACTCCCTCTTCCTATTACTTTAGCTACTTCACCACCTAACCCTAACTCAACAACCCTAATATCCTCATTACCACCTATATCTACACTATTGCTCCCTTGCCCACCTATACCCCCCCCCTCCCTCTCAGGCTATCTCTACCACTAGCCATAACTAGACACAAAACACTCTAGAAAAAAAAAACAATCACATAAAACCTTAATTTGAAGATACCCTGGAAAAAACCCTCTTCCTTCTAACAGCACAAAACAAATAAAAATCACAATAAACAAAGAAACACGCAAAAACACAAGGATGGATAGAATTTAACAAAAAATAAATAAATAAAATTCACTGGACACCTAACACAAAACACTAACAGAAGATGTTTTCAAGGTTTTGTCTGAAAAAAGAGGACAGGAACGCCGTCAGGAATTAATGTTAGTCAAACCAACCCCCCCCCCCCAAAAAAAAGTCAAAATTAAATTTTCATGATTCAGATAGAGCATGCAATTTTAAACAACTTTGCAATTTACTTCATCATTAAATTTGCTTTGCTTTCTTGGTATTTTTTGTTGAAAGCTAAACCTAGGTAGGCTTATATGCTAATGGCTAAGCCCTTGAAGGCCGCTTCGTATCTCAGTGCATTTTTACAGTTTTTCACAGTTAGACAGTACACATTCATGTGTGCCATATAGATAACATTGTGCTCATTCCTGTGGAGTTATTTATGAGACAACACTGATTGGCTAAATGCATGTCGGTCAAAAGAACTGAGATAAGGGGCAGTCTGCAGAGGCTTAGATACAAGGTAATCACGGAGGTAAAAAGTGTATTAATATAACAGTGTTGGTTATGCAAACCTGGGGAATGGGTAATAAAGGTATTATCTATCTTTTTAAACAATAAAAATTCTGGAGTATACTGTCCCTTTAAGTGTATTTTTAACTAAACTATATATGTATGTGTATGCATATACTTAAAAAAATTAATTGAATAATTTAACTAAATATGAAACATGAGTGTTTTCAAAAGAAGAAGGAACTGTTACTAGGCAAGTTACTCTGAAAATGGTTCCAGGACAGTGGCGGTTCTACACATCCAGTAAGTTCTGCCTCTTGCGAATGCAGTTTCTCCACTTTGAAACTGATAAAAAACCTTCCTGTGGTTCACCACTACTTATGAGAGACTCAGCGATCTTGGTGTCCTGAGTATAGAATCCAGAAGGGTCAAGGCCCTGGATCTTAATGTATTTGTGGAATGTTTTGCCAGACAGCACAACTGCCGTGTCCTGTTGCTGTAGTGCTAAAGTTCTGAATAGATGGAAACCAAATATATCACTATGGCAATATTTGCCAAGAATGACAGCAATCTATGGCCTAGATTTGGAGTTTGGCGTTAGCCGTGAAAACCAGCGTTAGAGGCTCCTAACGCTGGTTTTAGGCTACCTCCGGTATTTGGAGTCACTCAAAATAGGGTCTAACGCTCACTTTTCAGCCGCGACTTTTCCATACCGCAGATCCCCTTACGTAAATTGCGTATCCTATCTTTTCAATGGGATTTTTCTAACTCCGGTATTTAGAGTTGTGTCTGAAGTGAGCGTTAGACATCTAACGACAAAACTCCAGCCCCAGGAAAAAAGTCAGTAGTTAAGAGCTTTCTGGGCTAACGCTGGTTTATAAAGCTCTTAACTACTGTGCTCTAAAGTACACTAACACCCATAAACTACCTATGTACCCCTAAACCGAGGTCCCCCCACATCGCCGCCACTCGATTAAATTATTTTAACCCCTAATCTGCCGACCGCCACCTACGTTATACTTATGTACCCCTAATCTGCTGCCCCTAACACCGCCGACCCCTATATTATATTTATTAACCCCTAACCTGCCCCCCACAACGTCGCAGCCAGCTACCTACAATAATTAACCCCTAATCTGCCGACCGCAAAGCGCCGCCACCTACGTTATACTTATGTACCCCTAATCTGCTGCCCCTAACACCGCTGACCCCTATATTATATTTATTAACCCCTAATCTGCCCCCCTCAACGTCGCCTTCACCTGCCTACACTTATTAACCCCTAATCTGCAGACCGGACCGCACCGCTATTATTATAAAGTTATTAACCCCTAATCCGCCTCACTAACCCTATAATAAATAGTATTAACCCCTAATCTGTCCTCCCTAACATCGCCGACACCTAACTTCAGGGCTGGTAAGGTAAAAGAGCTTTGAACTGTAGTAATTTAGAATAGGGTAGGGCATTTTTTATTTTGGGGGTCTTTGTTATTTTATTAGGGGGCTTAGAGTAGGTGTAATTAGTTTAAAATTGTTGTAATATTTTTCTTATGTTTGTAAATATTTTTTTATTTTTTGTAACTTAGTTCTTTTTTATTTTTTGTACTTTAGTTAGTTTATTTCATTGTAGTTATTTGTAGGAATTGTATTTAATTTATTTATTGATAGTGTAGTGTTAGGTTTAATTGTAGGTAATTGTATGTATTGTATTTAATTAATTTAATGATAGTATAGTGTTAGGTTTAATTGTAACTTAGGTTAGGATTTATTTTACAGGTAATTTTGTAATTATTTTAACTAGGTAGCTATTAAATAGTTCTTAACTATTTAATAGCTATTGTACCTGGTTAAAATAATTACAAAGTTGCCTGACAAATAAATATTAATCCTAAAATAGCTATAATATAATTATAATTTATATTGTAGCTATATCAGGATTTATTTTACAGGTAAGTATTTAGCTTTAAATAGGAATAATTTATTTAATAAGAGATAATTAATTTCGTTAGATGTAAATTATATTTAACTTAGGGGGGGTGTTAGTGTTAGGGTTAGACTTAGCTTTAGGGGTTAATACATTTATTAGAATAGCGGTGAGCTCCAGTCGGCAGATTAGGGGTTAATAATTGAAGTTAGGTGTCGGCGATGTTAGGGAGGGCAGATTAGGGGTTAATACTATTTATTATAGGGTTAGTGAGGCGGATTAGGGGTTAATAACTTTATTATAGTAGCGCTCAGGTCCGGTCGGCAGATTAGGGGTTAATAAGTGTAGGCAGGTGGAAGCGACGTTGTGGGGGGCAGATTAGGGGTTAATAAATATAATATAGGGGTCGGCGATGTTAGGGCAGCAGATTAGGGGTACATAGGGATAATGTAAGTAGCGGCGGTCTACGGAGCAGCAGATTAGGGGTTAATAATAATATGCAGGGGTCAGCGATAGCGGGGGCGGCAGATTAGGGGTTAATACGTGTAAGGTTAGGGGTGTTTAGACTCGGGGTACATGTTAGGGTGTTAGGTGCAGACATAGGAAGTGTTTCCGCATAGCAAACAATGGGGCTGCGTTAGGAGCTGAACGCGGCTTTTTTGCAGGTGTTAGGTTTTTTTTTCAGCTCAAACAGCCCCATTGTTTCCTATGGGAGAATCGTGCACGAGCACGTTTTTGAGGCTGGCCGCTTGCGTAAGCAACTCTGGTATCGAGAGTTGAAGCTGCGTTAAAAATGCTCTATGCTCCTTTTTTGGAGCCTAACGCAGCCTTTATGTGGACTCTCAATACCAGAGTTATTTTTATGGTGCGGCCAGAAAAAAGCCGGCGTTAGTTTTTCGGGTCGTTACTGACAAAACTCCAAATCTAGCCGTTAGTATCTATATTTGATTAAAATTCAATTGATCCAGGATTCCGCCAATTCAAGTAATCCCACTCAACTGTCCACAGTAGCACTAGCTTCCATAAATAGAAACGACATATTGTTGTAACCTTTTATTTGGTCAAAATATTGTTTTGCTTATATGTTATTAGTTTCTTTCAAATGTCACTTATGTTACACATTTCAGCATTGGCTCTGATAGCCCCAATAGCTGATGTGGAGTTTTGTTCATTAAAATAAATTGATGTTAATTTTGGCACTGATTACCAGCAACATTTCATGCTGAAGGCCTCTACAGTTTCATGTCAGAAGGTTATAAGGTGTGAAGAAATTACATTGTTTTTGATGACATTTCAGTGGCTCATCATCAGTTAAATATTATCTGTGGTGACATTTTTTTCAGGGGTCCATGCCCATCTTTTGCAGCATTGTCCTACTGTATTTAATTTCTAATTTTTGATGCCCCTACCTCATTGTTTCAATTGATGCACTCTGTGTACAAAAATAAACATCTGTATGATTTTAATGTAAAGCAAAATTAAAGTATTTAATGTTAAAATATAATTTGTTTCCGTTTTTTAATGTACCCCTCTGATTAAACACTGGCCCCACATTGCCCCCCCCCCCCAGTAAAATTTGTCTAGAACCGACATGGAGCACAAAAAAACTGCAAACCGCTTCATTTTGCGAGCTAAAAGGAAGAGAATTGGCATTAAGCACAGCCTAGAATTATTTCCCCCTGTTAGCAGAGTACATTTGGCAACATTTTCTTGCCTTTTAGCCCTATGTATGTGTATAATAGCAATACAAATTTAATTCTTTGTGCCTTAGTGCACATGCAGAATTCATTTACCTCCTGTAGGCTTTAGCACTCATGAAGAACTTACGCTCCTTAAAAGAAGATCCTTATGTGTGCTAAGCTAAAAGGCGTAAAATAATTCTGCATGTGTACTCTGCATTCTGTTAGGGTGTATTATGTATTAATTTAATTTAAAATATTGTAAAATATTATTTAATATTATTAATAATTAATACAAATATTTAAAAATATATATTATATTATATTAATTTATTGATCATTTATATTAATTTATTACAATTTATAAAAACCACTATATTAATATTTTGTTTTAATAATATTTTTTAATATTTTTTATTAGCTAAATAATACAATTGCTGTTAGCTTTAGTCGTTTGCTATTGGTTTGCCCTGAAATGTAAATATTTAACTGTATTAATTGGTCAGTTATATCTAATGTCTACATTATTGAACCGTTATATGTTAACAAAGGCCTGTTCCAGGTTACAAGTTTGATAATGTAAGTACTTTGAAACACACTCTTGTGATTGTGTTTGGAGATGTGTCCCCTATAAAAACATGGTCAAGAAGGCTCAATCTCATTTAAGGATCTCATAGGCATATACAATGTTGCAAGGCAGTGGGTTCATGATTTACAGTTTAAAAATTGTTAAAAATAAATTATAAAAAGATATTATAAGTCCTTCTTATAGAAACCTGTAGTTGCCATCTTGTTTTCAGATCATGCCAAAATGGAAACAATAATTTAACAAACAATTGCTAACTTGCACGTTATTCTCACTGCTCACTTACCTACAGCGCTGGTATTACGGGGTTTTACAAACCCGGCATTAAAAGGCAAGAATTGAACATAGAGCAAAATTGTGCTCCATACTGCACTCCAATACCAGCGCTGCTTAAGTGAGAGGTGAGCTGGTTGTTCGTGCTTGTGCACAATTTTCCCATAGACATCAGTGGGGAGGACCGGCTGTGAAAAAGTCTAACACCTGCAAAAAAGCAGCGTAAAACTCAGAAATGCAGCCCCATTGATTCCTATGGGGAAACAAATTTTATGTTTACACCTAACACCCTAACATGAACCCCGAGTCTAAACACCCCTAATCTTACACTTATTAACCCCTAATCTGCCACCCCTGACATTGCTAACACCTACATTATACTTATTAACCCCTAATCTGCTGCCCCCAACATCGCCAACACCTACATTATATTTATTAACCCCTATTCTGCCGCCCCTAACATCACCACCACCTACCTACATTTATTAACCCCTAATCTGCCATCCCCAACGTCGCCGCCACTATTCTAAATTCATTAACCCCTAAACCTAAGTCTAACCCTAACACCCCCTAACTTAAATATAATTAAAATAAATTTAAATAAAATTCCTATCATTACCTAAATTATTCCTATTTAAAACTAAATACTTACCTATAAAATAAACCCTAAGATAGCTACAATATAACTAATAGTTACATTGTATCTATCTTAGGGTTTATTTTTATTTTACAGGCAAGTTTGTATTTATTTAACTAGGTAGAATAGTTACTAAATAGTTATTAACTATTTACTAACTACCTAGCTAAAATAAATACAAATTTACCTGTAAAATAAAACCTAACCTAAGTTAAACTAACACATAACACTACACTACAATTAAATAACTTACCTAAATTAAATACAATTAAATAAATTAAATACAATTAGCTAAATTACAAAATAAAACAAACACTAAATTACAGAAAATAAAAAACAAATTACAAGATATTTAAACTAATTACACCTAATCTAATAGCCCTATCAAAATTAAAAAAAAGCCCCCCCCAAAATAAAAAAAAAAACCCTAGCCTAAACTAAACTATCAATAGCCCTTAAAACGGCCTTTTGCGGGGCATTGCCCCAAAGAAATCAGCTCTTTTACCTGAAAAATAAATACAAACAACCCCACCAACAGTAAAACCCACAACCCACACAACCAACCCCCCCAAAATAACCTGAACTAAAAAAACCTAAGCTCCCCATTGCCCTGAAAAGGGAATTTGGATGGGCATTGCCCTTAAAAGGGCATTTAGCTCTATTGCTGCCAAAAGCCCTAACCTAAAAATAAAACTCACCCAATACACCCTTAACAAATCCTAACACTAACCCCCGAAGATTCACTTACTGGGAGAAGTCTTCATCCAAGCGACAAGATGTCCTCAATGAAGCCGGCAGAAGTGGTCCTCCAGATGGGCAGAAGTGGTCCTCCAGATGGGCAGAAGTCTTCAACCAGACGGCATCTTCTATCTTCATCCTTCCGACGCGGAGCGGCTCCATCTTCAAGACATCCGGCACGGAGTATCCTCTTCTTTTGACGTCTTCGTGCTGAATGAAGGTACCTTTAAGTGACATCATCCAAGATGGCATCCCTTAGATTCCGATGGCTGATAGAATTCTATCAGCCAATCGGAATTAAAGTTGAAAAAATCCAATTGGCTGATGCAATCAGCCAATAGGATTGAACATCAATCCTATTGGCTGATCCAATCAGCCAATAGGATTGAACTTGCATTCTATTGGCTGTTCCAATCAGCCAATAGAATGCAAGCTCAATCCTATTGGCTGATTGGATCAGCCAATAGGATTTTTTCAACCTTAATTCCGATTGGCTGATAGAATTATATCAGCCAATCGGAATCTAAGGGACGCCATCTTGGATGACGTCACTTAAAGGTACCTTCATTCAGCAAGAAGATGTCGGAAGAAGAGGATGCTTCGTGCCGGATGTCTTGAAGATGGAGCCGCTCCGCGTCGGAAGGATGAAGATAGAAGATGCCGTCTGGGTGAAGACTTCTGCCCATCTGGAGGACCACTTCTGCCGGCTTCGTTGAGGACATCTTGCCGCTTGGATGAAGACTTCTCCCGGTAAGTGAATCTTCTGGGATTAGTGTTAGGATTTTTTAAGGGTGTATTGGGTGGGTTTTATTTTTAGGTTAGGGCTTTGGGCAGCATTAGAGCTAAATGCCCTTTTTTATTTTGATAGGGTTATTAGATTAGGTGTAATTAGTTTAAAGATCTTGTAATTTGTTTTTTTATTTTCTGTAATTTAGTGGGGTTTTTTTGTAATTTAGCTAATTGTATTTAATTTATTTAATTGTATTTAATTTATTTAATTTATTTAATTTGTATTTAATTTAGGTAAGTTATTTAATTTCAGTGTAGTGTTAGGTGTTAGTGTAACTTAGGTTAGGTTTTATTTTACAGGTACATTTGTATTTATTTTAGCTAGGTACTTAGTAAATAGTTAATAATTATTTAGTAACTATTCTACCTAGTTAAAATAAATACAAACTTGCCTGTAAAATAAAAATAAACTCTAAGCTAGAATCAATGTAACTATTAGTTATATTGTAGCTAGCTTAGAGTTTATTTATAGGTAAGTATTTAGTTTTAAATAGGAATAATTTAGGTAATGATAGGAATTTTATTTAGATTTATTTTAATTATATTTAAGTTAGGGGGTGTTAGGGTTAGACTTAAGTTTAAAGGGTTAATAAATTTAGAATAGTGGTGGCGACGTTGGTGACGGCAGATTAGGGGTTTATAAGTATAATGTAGGTGGCGACGATGTTAGGGGTGGCAGGTTAGAGGTTAATAATATTTAACTAGTGTTTGCGAGGCGGGAGTGCGGTGGTTTAGGGGTTAATATGTTTATTCTAGTGGCGGCGATGTCCGGAGCAGCAGATTAGGGGTTAATAATTTTATTTTAGTGTTTGCAATGCAGGAGGGCCTCGGTTTAGGGGTTAATAGGTAGTTTAGCGTACTTTTTAGCACTTTAGTTATGAGTTATGAGTTTTATGCTACAGTCTACTGACTTTAAAATGCGTTAGGAATCTTGGCGGTAGAGGGTGTACCGCTCACTTTTTGGCCTCCATAGAACAAACAGATAGTGCATGCAATTTTAAACAACTTTTCAATTTACTTCTATTATCAAATTTTCTTTGTTTTCTTGTTATCTTTTTGTTGAAAAGCAGAGATGAAAGCTCATGAGTGTGCACGTGTCTGCAGCACTATATAGCAGTAGTTTTGCAGCAATATTATACATTGGTCAGAAAGCCAAAAAGCCAATTTCAAGAGCAAATTGCAGATAGATTGTGGTAGACCCCTAAATTCTATAAATATATTATACTATAAAATACCAGAGTTCACCTTAATAGATTCTGAGGGGTTTTCTAGGTAGTCATTTGTTTGTGGTGATCTCATCTGTTACAGAGAAGCATCTTGATTCACATCTTTCTCTATCTGTGATTTCATTACCCAAAAACCATGTAATTGCTTTATAAATATTTATAGTGCCAGAAGTGATATTAAAATGAGGTAACCCCATAGTTCTCACGTTGCCCCTTTTAATATCTTAGAAAACAATACTTACTTTGATTCATAATACACAGCCCATACCAGGGTCCAGTCCAGATGTATTTTTCAGAAGAATAGAACATTCCTTCTAATGAAATGGAATTTATATAATGATGTGTTATCATTATTATGTATATTTGTTTCTTTCACAGCTTGTCATTCTGATGTCTTTGTGTTTATACATAAAGCATTCAATAAAATATCTTTAGATGTCTGTAACGGTTTATGATTTTCTTTTCACAAATGTTTAGTGGAAGTGTCCTCTTCTGTGTCTTTCTTTTCTACCCTGACAGAACAGAATTGCTGCATGTGGACACACACGTTGACGCATACATTACATCCTAAATTAGTAACATCTGAACAGTGCATACAGTTGGCTAGAAACCATCTAAAGAAAAAATCATGGCTATTTATGAAATTACAACATATTTTATTCTCTTGTTTTCTATATCATCACTAGAGTTTAAGATATATATATATATATACACACACATATATATATATATATATATATATATATACTCACATATACGTATGAACGTTTATATTTATTTGTGAGAAATATTTTCAGCTAGATTACGAGTTTGGCGTTTTGAATGAAAAAGCAGTTATGGCCCATAACGCTGCTTTTTCCCTAACGCTGCTATTACAAGTCTTGTAGGTATAGGTGTACTGCACACCTTTTAGCTTGTCACGCAACGTCAGTACCGCACTTTTAAAAAAGTCCTTTTTTTAATAGGAGTCCCATAGCGCCGGTATTACTTTGCCTGGGAGGCCAAAAAGTGAGCGGTACACCCTATAACCACAAGATCCGTACTGCCATCTAAAGTCAGTAGTTATGAGTTTTTCTGTTACAAATCTGTAGCATAAAACTCATAACTAAAGTGTTAAAAAGCACACTAACACCCATAAACTACCTATTAACCCCTAAACCGAGGCCCTCCCGCATCGCAAACATTATAATAAATTTATTAACCACTAATCTGCCGCACCGGACATCACCGCCACTATTAAAATGTATTAACCCCTATTCCACCGCTCCCCAACATCGTTGCCACTATAATAAACCTATTAACCCATAAACCGTGCAAACACTATTTAAATGTAATTAACCCCTAATCTGGCATCAGCCCACACCGCCCCTATAATAAACCTATTAACCCCTAAACCAAAAGCCCCCCACAACGAAATATACTAAAATAAACTATTAACCCCTAAACCTAACGCCCCCCTAACTTTATATTGAAATTACAATTTCCCTATCTAAAATTAAAATTTACCTGTCAAATTAAATAAATTAATTTTAAACTAACAATTAAACTAAGATAATTATTAAACTACAATTAAACTAACTACCAATTAAAGTAAACTAAACTACACATTAAAAAAATCCTAACACTACTCTAAAAAATACAAAAAGTATCTAATTACCAAAAAAAAACTAAATTACAAACCCCCCCACTAAATTACGAAAAATAAGAAACAAATTATCAAAAATAAAAAAGAATTACACCTAATCTAATAGCCCTATCAAAATAAAAAAGCCCCCGCAAAATAAAAAAACCCTAGCCTACAATAAACTACCAATGGCCCTTAAAAGGGCCTTTTGTAAGGCATTGCCCCAAAGAATTCAGCTCTTTTACCTGTAAAAAAAAATACAAACACCCCCCAACAGTAAAACCCACCACCCCCACAACCAACCCCTCAAAATAAAATAACTATCTAAAAAAACCTAAGCTCCCCATTGCCCTGAAAAGGGCATTTGTATGGGCATTTCCCTAAAAGGGCATTTAGCTCTTTTACATGCCCAGACCCTAATCTAAAAATAAAACCCACCCAAAAAACGCTTAAATAAACCGAACAATAATCCCCGACGATCCACTTACAGTTATTGAAGTCCCGCTTGAAGGATCCATCCAGCCGGCAAGAAGTCTTCATCTGGGCAGCCTCTTCGATCTTCATCCAGCCGGCGAAGTCCTCATCCAGGCGGCAAGAATTCTTCATCCAGACGGCATCTTTTATCTTCATCCATCCGGCGCGGAGTGGGTCCATCCTGAAGATATTCGGCGTGGAGCATTCTCTTCATACGATCTCCGCCGTAAACTGGAACTTCAATGCAAGTGACGTCATCTAAGATGGCGTCCCTTGCATTCCTATTAGCTGAAAGATTTCAATCAGCCAATAGGATTAGAGCTGCTAAAATCCTATTGGCTGTTCCAATCAGCCAATAGGATTTGAGCAGCTCTAAACCTATTGGCTGTTCCAAAAATGTATGTGTGTGTGTATATATATATATATATATATATATATATATACAGACATCCCAACTCTCCCGGAAGTTCCAGGAGTCGCCCGCATTGAAATAGTGGCTCCCTGACACCTGCAAATTAAACACAAGATCCCGGAAAGAGCAGTGCCAGAGAAAATCAAATTTGTACCTGGACTTTTCATTTCTACCTGTAGGTGTCACTGTTCTGTTATAGCTCAATATAAATAGTTAATGCATTCATCTCTGGACTTTCTCCCCCTTCCTGATCTCTAGTGCAGTGCGAGACATAGCAGACCTGACATAGGTGAGATGTGCAGACTCCCATACTGTATATTGTGCAAGACTCCCATGCTGTATATTGTGCAAGACTCTCATACTTTATATTTTGCATACTCCCATGCTGTATATTGTGCAGACACCCATACTCTATATTGTGCAAACTCCCATGCTGTATATTGTGCACACTCCCATACTGTATATTGTGCAGACTCCCATGCTTTCTATTGTGCCAGACTCCCATGCTGTATATTGTGCCAGACTCCCATGCTGTATATTTTGCAAGACTCCCATGCTGTATATTGCGCAAGACTCCCATGCTGTATATTGTGCAGACTCCCATGCTGTATATTGTGCAAGACTCCCATGCTGTTTATTGTGCAGACTCCAATGCTATATATTGTGCAAGACTCCCATACTTTCTATTGTGCCAGACTCCCATACTTTCTATTGTGCCAGAGTCCCATGCTGTATATTGTGCAGACTCCCATACTTTCTATTGTGCACACTCCCATACTTTCTATTGTGCAGACTCCCATACTGTATATTGTGCAGACTCCCATACTTTCTATTGTGCCAGACTCCCATACTTTCTATTGTGCCAGACTCCCATACTTTTTATTGTGCCAGACTCCCATGCTGTATATTGTGCCAGACTCCCATACTTTCTATTGTGCCAGATTCTCATACTTTCTATTGTGCCAGACTCCCATACTTTCAATTGTACCAGACTCCCATGCTGTATATTGTGCCAGACTCCCATGCTGTATATTGTGCCAGACTCCCATGCTGTATATTGTGCAGACTCCCATGCTGTAGATTGTGCAAGACTCCCATGCTGTATATTGTGCAGACTCCCATGCTGTATATTGTGCAAGACTCCCATGCTGTATATTGTGCAAGACTCCCATGCTGTATATTGTGCAGACTCCCATGCTGTATATTGTGCAAGACTCCCATGCTGTATATTGTGCAGACTCCCATGCTGTATATTGTGCAAGACTCCCATGCTGTATATTGTGCCAGACTCCCATGCTGTATATTGTGCACACTCCCATGCTGTATATTGTGCAGACTCCCATACTTTCTATTGTGCCAGACTCCCATACTTTCTATTGTGCCAGACTCCCATACTTTCTATTGTGCACACTCCCATACTTTCTATTGTGCACACTCCCGTACTGTATATTGTGCAGACTCCCATACTGTATATTGTGCAGACTCCCATACTGTATATTGTGTAAGACTCCCATACTTTCTATTGTGCCAGACTCCCATACTTTCTATTGTGCCAGACTCCCATACTGTATATTGTGCCAGACTCCCATACTTTCTATTGTGCCAGACTCCCATACTGTATATTTTGCATACTCCCATACTGTATATTGTGCAGGCTCCCATACTTTCTATTGTGCACACTCCCATACTTTCTATTGTGCAGACTCCCATACTGTATATTGTGCAGACTCCCATACTGTATATTGTGCCACACTCCCATACTTTCTATTGTGCCAGACTCCCATACTGTATATTGTTCCAGACTCCCATGCTGAATATTGTGCCAGACTCCCATACTTTCTATTGTGCCAGACTCTCATACTTTTTATTGTGCCAGACTCCCATACTTTCTATTGTGCCAGACTCCCATGCTGTATATTGTGCCAGACTCCCATGCTGTATATTGTGCCCGACTCCCATGCTGTATATTGTGCAGACTCCCATACTGTATATTGTGCAGACTGCCATACTGTATATTGTGCAGACTCCCATACTATATATTGTGCCAGACTCCCATACTTTATAGCTATACAATGGTTATATAGATATTTATACATGCAAGGTTAATCTTGTCTTTAGATGGGTGTTTTTCCCCCACATACTCTTTGTAATAACATTTTCAACTATTCTACTCATAATCAGAGCACTAAGGAATTCTGAATTGGGATAGGGGGGAACGGTTGGGGGGGGCACGGTTGAGGGGGGCACGGTTGAGGGGGGGCACCTCCCTGAAATGAGTTCTTTCAGGTTGGGATGTCTGTATATATATTTATAAATAAGTAACATTTTTTAAATGCCCCATAGAAGGAAAGGGAGATATCCAATCTCCAGATGTTAGTGCGTCTGAGGCTTTAGCTCAAGTGAAAACTTTTTACTTTCCACTTGCAATTTGAAATGATTTAACTTTAGCAGTATTAGCACTCAATGGCACTAATAATACTGCACTCCACTTGTAAACTAGCCCATATTGTTTAGGTCTCATTAATAGAGGTATTTAACATCTGAGGGTGCTTTCCAACCCAAGCTGGTTATTTGTAGGTCACTGTTGTACCATGTTTTAGCTAAACCTCTGGCTGTAATCCTATATAACTCCTCTATACTTTCCTATCAGCATCACTTACAATGCCGAGCCATGTAGCTCACTAATGCAGCTGCTCCTCTTGTTTTCTAACTGATCAATTCCTCTTCTGGGGGGATTTAATAATGTTTCTAGGGCAATATGCTTATGCTGTTTAATTTTTTTTATTTATATTTTTAGTTGTGTAGCTATAGTTAAAATTAGATTTTTCAAATGCAAATAATGCTTGAATGGTTAAAAAGAATTTGGCTGAAGTTCTGCATTTTACATCAAGCTGGTAATCACTACAAACCCAAATATATTGAAGTAAATCAAACTGGTACTTTTTGAGATATTTAGATATGTAGAATGTATGTTTCCCATACTGCAATATGAAGATATTCAGACAAGGACACAGCTATTGCACCAATCTTTTTTCTGTAAAGTTTGGCTCTGAGATTGTGTTAGGTGATTCCTAGTTTGGTTAGACATGATTTTACAGTAGAAACAGTCAAGTGATTTTGACCTTTTGTCATGAATATCTGTATTTAGAACTAAATATCAAATTAATAGTATGAGATTAAGTGCTTTTGCAACATGATAATGCATATGAACAAGAGAGTATTGTTAATACTGTCCAGCATTTTTTTTAAATAGAACTTTATTGCCACTGAATGTGCATTGTTTCTGAGCTTGTAAAAGGGTCATTGGCTTGGAAAACAGCAATATTGTAATCTTGGACATTGTTAGTAATCAAAAGATCAGGAAACTCCTACTGAAATATATGGAAATATTTGGAAAATATATAATTGCCTGTTGCTGTTGAACTTCCTCTAGTGTATACATGTGACACTATGAACTCTTGTCTCATTTTCATGGGTTTAGTTAATATATGTGTTGATTATTGTGTAGGTTGCATCTGGAACTAATTCATGCTTTTCAGCAAGAGAGGTTAATTAGGCATTATATGATGGGACTCCGGTTTTACAAACTTGTTTGCAAAAATAATAACTGAATTCAGGCAATTTGCTTAATGCATAATTTCCTCTTCTTATGGAATCTTCTTAGTCATCCGGTTAAAATATACAAACTCACGTAGCATTAAGTAAAATGCGATATATAGTGTGACATGGCTTATGTAAGTAACTTATAATATTTTATTATACTTATTATTATTATATGAAGACGTTGCTTTTCTTCACAAATTTTACTTACAAATTATATTCACTTTCCTTTTGATATGTTAAAAAAAACAACTCTTCAAATAATTGTAACTGTTTCCACCTCATTCTTGGATTATTACATAAAACAAACATTTTAGCTCTGTTTGGTTTGAGGATTGTGTGAACAAACCACATCTCATTACAAACCTCTATGTAATCAAATCAGTGAGTGGGCCTTGCATCATTTTTAACTCCCAGGGAAGGTTCTAGTTGTACCTAGACAATCCAAACCAATTAAACCTCTTTATATGCATTAAAACGCATTATAACTTTTATTTAATTTAAACAACGGAAAACAGTAAAAAGAAAACAGTCACAAGGCAATTGGCAAGCTGACGCAGCTCGGCTTGTGCCAGATTCATAGGCACATATACTTGTACATAGACAACCCATGCTCAGACACAGGCAGCAGATTTGTAGGGTTACTTTAATTCAATTTTCTATAAATATATATTTCCTTCATTGGCCATTATCTTCTATTTTGCTGGAAGACAATAATTTGCACGTAAAATGTCTGATATAAAAGAAAGAAAGGGTAGGTTCTGTGCAGATGAGAAGTAGCGGCGGAACATAAATAGTCCTGGATTATAAAATAATGGGGTAGATTCCAAACTTCAATTTTTTTCTTGTTAACAAAGTGATAACAATCTTTTTGAGTCAAAACAGTCAAGATTGTTATCTTACATAAGATTTGATATCCATTTTCCTACAACAGCACTTGGAACTTCTGATAATGGATGACGATCACTGAAATCTGAAATGGGCTAATGGGGTTAATAGAGTAAGTGTGCATGTTTTGCAATTAGATAGAGTGGATGCGTGCTAATATAAATTCCATTTGCATATGGGCATGAAGGCATTAATATGTAAGTTTGATCAAATATGTTTTTAAAACTTTTAGGGCCAGATTACAAGTGGAGCTCTATTTAACACTCCCGCTTGAGCGTTAACTGCGCTAGAAGTAAGCTTTTTGCGCGTGTCGAGTAGCGATCATATTATGAGTTTAAAGTAAACTGTTTTCACTCGTGTGCTAATCTGGCACGCGTAAAAAACTAAACTTAGGATATTGCGCACGTTATAACTTATTCCCCCATAGAAGTCAATGGAGTAAAAAATAAGTTAAAAAAGCAATTAATGCCCCACTCTCATGCAAACCCGATTGCATATTCTCAAGTGAGCTAACCTGACATGAAAATATTAATATTTCACATTCCAATGTTCTTCACATACAAGAATATGCTCTATTTATTCATAAATACATATTTGTGTATATAGCTGATGTTTTTTGCACAAATATATATTTACACCTATAGAGAGAGAGAGTGAGAGAGAGAGAGAGAGAGAGAGAGAGAGGGAGAGAGAGAGAGAGAGAGAGGATTATTTATAGGTATAGATATATACAGATATAGATAGGTATACCTATTTACAAATACATAGAACATATTCCCCCATGTGAAGAACACTGGAATGTGAAATATTTACAGTAAATACATAGTATAACACTTTATTAAATATAATTATTTCAAAGGGCTCCAATGCACTTATATATTTGTCCATATATGTTTACATATGAATTTATGTATTTATAAGTCTGTAAATATATATATATATATATATATATATATATATATATATAGGTGTAAATATATATTTGTGCAAAAAACAACATTATACAATCCAAATATTCATTGTGCGTATAAATCATTTGAAATTAATACGTATTTATGAATAAATAGAGCATATTTTTGTATATGAAGAACATTGGAATGTGTGTATATATATATAAATATATATATATATATATATATATATATATATATATATATATACACTATAAGATCACAGGAGTGAACTCAAAAAAAAAAAAAAATGAGTATCACTACTGGGAGCCAAGGCTGCGCACACTTGTAAAAAATTTTTTTCCTGTTTTTATAAAATCTTAACACCACAATCAATGTTTAGAAAATAGTATGTTTGAACTGATTTCTAAAATATAGCAGTCAAATTAATGCATACAAGAAAATAGTACAATATTAAAAGTATACTTATCACACTCTGCAATATCCCTGGAATAGGAGAGAGAGAGAAAGAAAACAATGTCCTTCTGAGGGTCAGGTGTGATGAAATTTCAGATTGCTTGGTGTGTCCGTGCTGCTCGTTGGAATACCACTCAAGGTTCAATTTGAGTGAAAGAGGTACAGCTGCAAGAATCTAAAAGAACAAGCGCACAGATACACTATTCATAGTGCAAATCAATTTAATATTATAAAAACATATAACATATATTCAACATTTAGGAAACATTTAGGAAACCCCAATCATATGAGGTAAGTTATGGCTGTCGGATCCTTAAAGTGTCCCCACTTATTAATGGCAACAGTCAGAATGAAGTATCCCCACTTGGTATTAGCAAGCAAGTCCCAATGAAAATAGGAGAATCTCCTTATTGGAAAAGTCCTCAGTACCGTTCAAAGGTAGTGGTTGGTGTTATTGTAAATGTCCAGTCTATCTTACCGCTCCTATAGTCTGTAGTCTGGGTGGGTGTGGCCTTATGCGTTTCACAGAAACATCCGCTTCATCAGAGGCTTGTAGTGCGCCCACCCTACCTGCTGTTCTTATAAGACAGCGTTATGGTACACACCCTCCTTACGTCAATGTGGATATAGCAACCTGTTAATACGAAATGTTAAAACGAAATATTAAAATATAAGGTACATTCATTTTCAATAGTCAATGTGATCTGCGAGCAACTTTTGGTTCCTGTTTAACAACACTCAAAATACCACATTATAGTGACTGTATTTTAAAGTGCACCCTCCGTGCACTCTATCAACAAACAATTTTCATATTCAAAAATCCAAATGTAACTAGAAATAAAAATACAAATACATACATATACATATTAAATTTATAATGAATAGAAAAATGAATATATAATAATTTTTTTAAAAAAAACCTAAGGACTCTAGTGTCCTATATAGAAAAAAACAACAATCACTGCGTGCAGTAAAATAACATATGTATATCTATGTATGTATATACAAGGCCACTTGGTATATGGCTGTTGTAACTAATTCATTCAAAAATCACTGTGTAAATAACTTAATACAAATACCAGTAGGAGTAAGGTGATTAAAATTCTTTTGTAACCTGAATGTTCCTTTGAGCTTGAACTTCTATCCTAAACATAGGTTAAATAAATTTGATAAATTTCTAATAACGCTAAATTTAATACTAAATTTAAAAAAAAAAACAATTAATTTTAAGTATCCAAAATTTAATATTTTTTATTTTTCTTAAAAATAAGAAAGATAAAATGAATTCAATTGATTTTTTAGTTTCTAAAATTCCTCAGTAGATTTTATTTTATTTCTATTTTAATTTGGGTATAGATTCAGTCCAAATAAATTAATTTAAATATGAATTAAAATTACAATTAATTTGAAATAAAAACAATTTAAACCAAAAAAGCCTGGATGTCTACTTCTCTATTCATTCCATAAGGCTCCAAGGTCTGGAGGGAGTGGATCCAGAATGTTTCTCTCTGTCTCAGACGTAACATTCTGTCTCCCCTCCTCTCATCCAGAACAACTTGTTCTATTGCCTTAAATCTCAGGCAAGATGGATCATTATTATGTTTTTTTCTATAATGATCCGTTACTCCATGAGATACATTCCCTTGTTCAATGTTTGCAACATATCCCAACACTCTTCTTTTTACTGTTCTTTTGGTCCTGCCTATATATTGCAGCTTGCAACTACACTCTAGGGCATACACAACATACTTAGAATGACAATTCATAGATGTTTTAATGGGCCTAGTATAACCATTAGCATGTGATGTTATTTGTTTGTTATTCTGATCAATTAATGGGCTTGTATTGCAATTCTTTCTATTGCACTTGAAAAAGCCAAGCTCACTCTATTAAGCCAATTTTGTTTATTTGAATCCTGTCTCAATCTACTGGGAGCTAGAATGTCTTTTAAGTTTTTGTTCTTCTTAAAGACAACTTTTGGGATTTGATCCAAGGACTTTTTTAAGATGGGATCTTCTAAGAGAACATGCCAATGTTTTTTCAGAACTCTCTTTATAACCCAGGACTTGTCATTGTATTTTGTTAGAAATAGATTGTCCATCTTTTTGTTTTCCAAATTGGAACTTGATTTTTGCTTTAAGAGAGTGGATCTTTCTAATTGGCGTGCCCTTGAATATCCACTTTCTACCAAGTCCAAGGGATAGCCTTTGGCTTTAAATTTAGTTTTCAGTTCTTCAGATTCTTTGTCAAAGGAGACTAGACTCGAACAGTTCCTCCTAACTCTCTGGAATTGGCCATATGGTATATTTCTGATCCAATTTCTGTGGTGACCACTTCTGGCTTGGAGGTAACTGTTCGAGTCTGTCTCCTTCCTATATAAGCTGGTGGTTATTTTGTCCTCGCTTCCTGTAAATACCACATCTAAAAATTCAATTTTTGTACTATTTACATTCTTCGTGAATTTTAAATTGAATTCGTTATGATTAACATAATCGAAGAATCTGTCAATTTCACTTTCATCCCCTTTCCAGATGACTATAACGTCATCTATAAAATGTTTCCAAACAATTATATTTTCCTTAAAGAGATTATTATCCCATATGTATTTATCTTCCCAAGTTCCCATGTAAAGATTTGCATAGTTGGGGGCAAAGCGTGTACCCATCGCTGTGCCCCCAACCTGCAAATAAAAATCCTTACTGAACAGAAAATAATTTTTCTGCAAAATGAACTTTATAGCTTTTAATAAAAATTCTCTTTGCATAACTGGCAGATGATTGTATTTGTCAAAATTGTATTTAACACTTTCTATACCTGCATCATGTGGGATGCAGGTGTAGAGAGAAGCAACATCAAGTGTCAACCACTTGTAGTCAGGTTGCCACTTTATGGTTTCCATAATAGATAGAATGTGAGGAGTATCCCGTACATACGATTTTAGGGTAATGAACATAGGTTTTAAATAATAATCCACGAACTGAGAAAGATTGCTAGTCAAGGAATTAATGCCCGAAATTATAGGGCGTCCAGGTGGCCGTTCCAAGTCCTTGTGGACTTTGGGCAAATGGTAGAAAATTGCCACTCTACATTTGTCAAAAAAAAGAAATTCATATTCTTCCTTGGAAATGTTACCTAGCCTTAAATTCTCAGTAAGTAGACTTTTTAGTTCTTTAATAAAACGATTTGTGGGGTCTCCCTTCAATTTTTGATAGGTGGTGAGGTCATTCAGGATTCTATAGGCCTCTGCCAAATAATCAGCTATATACTGGATGACTATGCTCCCTCCCTTATCCGCTTCTCTTATTACTATTGATGTATCCTCTTTTAGTTTTTTTGGGGCTCTCATCTCAAATTGATTCAAATTGATATTATGTTTAGATCCTGAACTGTCTTTTTTGCACAAATCCATAAGTTCTTTTTCAACCAGTTTGTAAAAAACTGGTATATGATTACCTTGTGAATAAAGAGGATAAAAAATGGACTTAGGTTTAAATGATGGTCCATTCTTATACTCTGAATTAGTTTTTTCAAGATCCATTAGTAACTCCAAGGTATACTGATCTAGACCATCTGCCAATTTTTCCATACCCCAATTTTCACATTCTAAAGATATCAAATTCGTGAGGCTGGCGAAATCTGTCTCATTCAAATTAGCTTCATCCTTTTTATTTTTAAGCTTTGCAAAATGTCTATTCAAAGTCAGCTTCCTAATGAATCTATTTAAGTCAATGAAAAGATCAAAATCATTAGGGGTGCTATTTGGTGCAAAATTAAGCCCTTTGGCTAAAAGACTATATTCAGAAGGGTTTAAGGGGCGTTTAGATAAATTGAAAATTTTCGTGTAGTTCTTACTTAATTCAACTTTCTCCTTTTTATTTCGTACATGTCTTCCTCCTCTGTGTCCTCTTCGGACTCTATTCTTCTTTTTAATTGTGCTGTTTTCGTGAGATATTGTGCAATAGAAGGGGTTTTTCCCCACGATTTTGGCGGGTTTTGGTTTCATACCTTTCTCTAAAAAAGGTGTTGGTGCACTAGCACTATCTGATTTATTTCTTTCCTGTTCTCTAAAACTCTGATTGTCTCCTACTACTTCTCTGTTTCTCAAATTAGAGTCATTTGCATGTGTCCTAAAGTAATGAGACCTGTATTCCTGATCCTCTCTTGGTACATTAAACCTCCTATTTTGATGTTCCTCCTCTTGAAAATCTATTGGATATTCATTTTGAGTGTTGAACCTAGGTGGTTGATATTGTACATTTTGTTTTTGTTTATTTTTATTTTTATTAGAATTGTTAGTACTAATCTTAGGTTGGCCATTAATGTATGTTCTGGTATTTGAATTCAAATGGTAGTCTCTATACATAGATGCTCCCATATGTGTATTTTGATTTTTCCATTGTGGCCTCAGGTGATATGTGTTTGAATGTTTATTTTTAATGCCTATACTTGATACTGCAGGACTATTTAATGATGTAGTGTCCATTATGGCCCCACCTAATTCCTGGTCATTTTCTATTCTGGTTTTTTCTAAGGCTTCTTCTATGTCTCTTCTTAATTTCCTATTTTTTCTACTTTTGATTTCCATTTCATAAGTGTGTACTCTCTGTTTAGTTTCCTCATTTAATTGCTCATAGAGGACATCCCCTTTATGTCTTTCTAGTTCTTCTCTAATTTTATTCATTTCCTCAGTTATTTTGGAAAATGTATAATCTCTGTATTTGATCAATATATTAATGAATGTTTTTGAGCAGTCATTTAAAGCTTGCTCCCACTCTGTGTGATACTCCACATCAGCTAGGTCAAAGATTGGTGTTTTTTGTAACCTCAACCCCTCGGGATAATCCCCTTCTTGATATATCTTTTAAGTATTTTCTTGTCATAATACTGATTGATCTGGCCCTTGCTGAGTTTTTCTAAATTAATAAATAAATCAATAGGGTCTGTGAAGTTTGAGTCATCCTCATCATCTTCAATAGAAGAAGTACTCTCCAATCTTCTATTTGAAAAATAGTTTCCATAATGGAATGTAGATATTTTAAAAATACAAAGTGCAGCTGCCACACAAGAACCAAAGAGATTGAATATAAACTATAAGATCACTATGAGTGAACTCAAAAAAAAAAAAAAAAATTAGTATCACTACTTAAAGGGCCATAATACCCAAATGTTTAAACACTTGAAAGTGATGCAGCATAGCTGTAAAAAGCAGACTAGAAAATATCACCTGAACATCTCTATGTAAAAAAGAAAGATATTTTACCTCAAAAGTTCCTCAGTAGCCACCTCCCATTGTAAAGGATTTCTAAGCAGCATTTTAGTGTGTCTGTCCTGGGACATCTGAAGGGATGAGCATCGTGCACTCTCATATTATTTCACCAATCAGGTAAAGGAAGTTTACAATGAAATCTCATGAGAGTCAAGTCAAATCTCATGAGATCACAGTAAGAGTTCATGACCTCAGCACTGCTGATGCTGATTGGCTGCTGTTCATTTCTTCATTTTTTTTTAAATTTTTTTACCTGCAGCTGGGAGCAGTTGAGTATAACTTTTTACACAGAACTTACTCTGCTGATCTGAGGAGATTGTGAGGTGAAATATCTTCCTTTTTTATATAGAGATGCTAAGGTGATATTTTCCTGTCAGCTTTTTATAGTTATACTGCATCAGTTTCAAGTGATTTAGCATATGAGTATTATGTCCCTTTAATTTTGCACCAAATAGCACCCCTAATGATTTTGATCTTTTCATTGACTTAAATAGATTCATTAGGAAGCTGACTTTGAATAGACATTTTGCAAAGCTTAAAAATAAAAAGGATGAAGCTTATTTGAATGAGACAGATTTCGCCAGCCTCACGAATTTGATATCTTTAGAATGTGAAAATTGGGGTATGGAAAAATTGGCAGATGGTCTAGATCAGTGTACCTTGGAGTTACTAATGGATCTTGAAAAAACTAATTCAGAGTATAAGAATGGACCATCATTTAAACCTAAGTCCATTTTTTATCCTCTTTATTCACAAGGTAATCATATACCAGTTTTTTACAAACTGGTTGAAAAAGAACTTATGGATTTGTGCAAAAAAGACAGTTCAGGATCTAAACATAATATCAATTTGAATCAATTTGAGATGAAAGCCCTAAAAAAAACTAAAAGAGGATACATCAATAGTAATAAGAGAAGCGGATAAGGGAGGGAGCATAGTCATCCAGGATAAAGCTGATTATTTGGCAGAGGCCTATAGAATCCTGAATGACCTCACCACCTATCAAAATTTGAAGGGAGACCCCACAAATGGTTTTATTAAAGAACTAAAAAGTCTACTTACTGAGAATTTAAGGCTAGGTAACATTTCCAAGGAAGAATATGAATTTCTTTTTTTTGACAAATGTAGAGTGGCAATTTTCTACCATTTGCCCAAAGTCCACAAGGACTTGGAACGGCCACCTGGACGCCCTATAATTTCGGGCATTAATTCCTTGACTAGCAATCTTTCTCAGTTCGTGGATTATTATTTAAAACCTATGGTCATTACCCTAAAATCGTATGTACGGGATACTCCTCACATTCTATCTATTATGGAAACCATAAAGTGGCAACCTGACTACAAGTGGTTGACACTTGATGTTGCTTCTCTCTACACCTGCATCCCACATGATGCAGGTATAGAAAGTGTTAAATACAATTTTGACAAATACAATCATCTGCCAGTTATGCAAAGAGAATTTTTATTAAAAGCTATAAAGTTCATTTTGCAGAATAATTATTTCCTGTTCAGTAAGGATTTTTATTTGCAGGTTGGGGGCACAGCGATGGGTACACTCTTTGCCCCCAACTATGCAAATCTTTACATGGGAACTTGGGAAGATAAATACATATGGGATAATAATCCCTTTAAGGAAAATCTAATTGTTTGGAAACGTTTTATAGATGACGTTATAGTCATCTGGAAAGGGGATGAAAGTGAAATTGACAGATTCTTCGATTATGTTAATCATAACGAATTCAATTTAAAATTCACGAAGAATGTAAATAGTACAAAAATTGAATTTTTAGATGTGGTATTTACAGGAAGCGAGGACAAAATAACCACCAGCTTATATAGGAAGGAGACAGACTCGAACAGTTACCTCCATGCCAGAAGTGGTCACCACAGAAATTGGATCAGAAATATACCATATGGCCAATTCCAGAGAGTTAGGAGGAACTGTTCGAGTCTAGTCTCCTTTGACAAAGAATCTGAAGAACTGAAAACTAAATTTAAAGCCAAAGGCTATCCCTTGGACTTGGTAGAAAGTGGATATTCAAGGGCACGCCAATTAGAAAGATCCACTCTCTTAAAGCAAAAATCAAGTTCCAATTTGGAAAACAAAAAGATGGACAATCTATTTCTAACAAAATACAATGACAAGTCCTGGGATATAAAGAGAGTTCTGAAAAAACATTGGCATGTTCTCTTAGAAGATCCCATCTTAAAAAAGTCCTTGGATCAAATCCCAAAAGTTGTCTTTAAGAAGAACAAAAACTTAAAAGACATTCTAGCTCCCAGTAGATTGAGACAGGATTCAAATAAACAAAATTGGCTTAATAGAGTGAGCTTTGGCTTTTTCAAGTGCAATAGAAAGAATTGCAATACATGCCCATTAATTGATCAGAATAACAAACAAATAACATCACATGCTAATGGTTATACTAGGCCCATTAAAACATCTATGAATTGTCATTCTAAGTATGTTGTGTATGCCCTAGAGTGTAGTTGCAAGCTGCAATATATAGGCAGGACCAAAAGAACAGTAAAAAGAAGAGTGTTGGAAAATGTTGCAAACATTGAACAAGGGAATATATCTCATGGAGTAACGGATCATTATAGAAAAAAAAACATAATAATGATCCATCTTGCCTGAGATTTAAGGCAATAGAACAAGTTGTTCTGGATGAGAGGAGGGGAGACAGAATGTTACGTCTGAGACAGAGAGAAACATTCTGGATCCACTCCCTCCAGACCTTGGAGCCTTATGGAATGAATAGAGAAGTAGACATCCATGCTTTTTTGGTTTAAATTGTTTTTATTTCAAATTAATTGTAATTTTAATTCATATTTAAATTAATTTATTTGGACTGAATCTATACCCAAATTAAAATAGAAATAAAATAAAATCAACTGAGGAATTTTAGAAACTAAAAAATCAATTGAATTCATTTTATCTTTCTTATTTTTAAGAAAAATAAAAAATATAAAATTTTGGATACTTAAAATTAATTGTTTTTTTTTTAAAATTTAGTATTAAATTTAGCGTTATTAGAAATTTATCAAATTTATTTAACCTATGTTTAGGATAGAAGTTCAAGCTCAAAGGAACATTCAGGTTACAAAAGAATTTTAATCACCTTACTCCTACTGGTATTTGTATTAAGTTATTTACAGAGTGATTTTTGAATGAATTAGTTACAACAGCCATATACCAAGTGGCCTTGTATATACATACATAGATATACATATGTTATTTTACTGCACGCAGTGATTGTTGTTTTTTTCTATATAGGACACTAGAGTCCTTAGGGTTTTTAAAAAAAAATAATTATATATTCATTTTTCTATTCATTATAAATTTAATATGTATATGTATGTATTTGTATTTTTATTTCTAGTTACATTTGGATTTCTGAATATGAAAATTGTTTGTTGATAGAGTGCACCAAGGGTGCACTTTAAAATACAGTCACTATAATGTGGTATTTTGAGTGTTGTTAAACAGGAACCAAAAGTTGCTCGCAGATCACATTGACTATTGAAAATGAATTTACCTTATATTTTAATATTTCGTTTTAACATTTCGTATTAACAGGTTGCTATATCCACATTGACGTAAGGAGGGCGTGTACCTTAACGCTGTCTTATAAGAACAGCAGGTAGGGTGGGCGCACTACAAGCCTCTGATGAAGCGGATGTTTCCGTGAAATTACACGCCAACAGGAGCATACGAAAGTTTTGTTCTAGACGCTGCTACGCGGAGTTACTGACCCACGCTGGTTTGCAGCTTTCATTTACCCATCAGCCTTGGTCCGGACTACAGACTATAGGAGCTGTAAGATAGACTGGACATTTACAATAACACCAACCGCTACCTTTGAACGGTACTGAGGACTTTTCCAATAAGGAGATTCTCCTATTTTCATTGGGACTTGCTTGCTAATACCAAGTGGGGATACTTCATTCTGACTGTTGCCATTAATAAGTGGGGGCACTTTAAGGATCCGACAGCCATAACTTACCTCATATGATTGGGGTTTCCTTTGTGAGTAGGATTCACTCCTAAATGTTGAATATATGTTATATGCTTTTATAATATTAAATTGATTTGCACTATGAATAGTGTATCTGTGCGCTTGTTCTTTTAGATTCTTGCATATATATATATATATATATATATATATATATATATATATATACAGATATAAATACATAAATACATGTACACACATATAAACACACACACATATATATATACACACACGCATACATATACATATCTAGACATGTATATGTTTGTATCTCAATGTTAAAGCCCTTTGCCTGCTTTTTTTCCACAACACCTGAAATCTCATATCTTTGAGCCCTTATAAATTTTTGGTGCAATTTACAAAAAAAATAATGTTATCAGATAATGTTATTATGAGTGTAACTTTACTTTGTAATGTATTTTATTCCTTTCTTTTTTATTTTAGTTTGTTTTTTTAAATAAAATACAGATAATTTATACATAAAGAATGTAAATTTTCATAGTCATATTCATAACATGTCTTAGGACAGAGATACATACTCGTAACAAAACTTAGATACAAAGACAGGTCATGCGTTACATTGAAAAGAAAAAAAACAGTGTATATCACCTTAGAACCACATATAGATTGTTATCCTCTATATCTAAATTATGAGTTGTCTCCAATTGTATAGCCTGACCAACTGTATAAAACATTCAGCAAAAACCCACATCATAAATATAATTATATGATTCTAATCAGGCTATAAAGGATCTCAATCTTGAGAAAAGTAAGCCAATGTAAATAAATTGTCATTCATGCTCTAAACGATATCCGTATCTCTGTCTTTCTCCAATCTGTATAAATTTTGTATCAGTATTTTTTCTGGAAGTATGGTATTCTAACCAATCTACTTATATTCCTCGCAATATATACACACAAAAAGAGGAGGGAAAAAAAGAAGAAGTAAAGGAAAAAGGGGAATATATTATTCCTCCCTCAGCCACTCTCCCCTTCTCCTTTAACGGGGCTAATATAATCTTCTAAATGTAGAATTGAAGGGATATATAATAATAGTATTTAGGGAGCCATTTCTATAATCTAGTTAGCTTTACCCTTTCAGTGTAAGAATTTTTAGACATATTTAGAGTTTGAGAAGGGGCAAGAATTTGAGCTTGAGTGCTATTCTCGTAGGTCTTAATCAAATTGATCAATTTTCTACAGTATTTCTTAACATTTTTTTGGAACCTAAGGTACCATCAAATTGTTCTATTATTGCTTGTCTCTGTATTAGTTTAATAAGGATATGGATAGAAGGTTCTTTTTTGCTCTTCCAGTTTTTAAGTAAGAGAAATCTCCCTCCCAGAATAACAGTGTTAATTAAATGATTATTAAACCGATTTTTGGTAGTTGTTTCATATAATAAAAAAATATGTTGTTTTCCAAGCTTAATTGTATCATGCAAGGTTTTACTTAACCAGAAACTTATGTGTGACCAAAAATGTTATATCTTGGATCAAGACCAGAACATATGTAATAAGGCAGCATCTGGATTCATGCAATGTGGGCATCCATTTTCCACATTAGGATACCATTTACAAATGTCTGCTGGTGTAAAATAGATTTGATTATTTAATTTAAAAAGGCTTTCTCCCCAAGCTGCAGAAAAAGTGGCTTTTTATAAATTATGTATACTCTGGATACGTGTTGTTTAATCTATTTTAGCAAGGTCTGTTCACCATTTTGGCACTAATCTTTGCATATTTGGGTCCCCCAAGTAGCTAAATATTTAGTTTGTACCAGTAGTTAATAGAGTGGTTACCAGTTTTGTAAAGAGAGAGAGCCCTGTTTGAATCCCTGGGTGCGTCCATGTAAAATCATAATCTCTCGTAAATTCAACGAACCAATGGTGCACTTATAAATATGCATAAAAATCAGAATCTAAAAGATTGTATTCGTTTTTTAGAGTTTCAAACGGTAGGGTTCTCATTGTACCTGTTTCATTTAGCTGGCTAATGCATTTGAGCCCTTATCCGCCCATATTTTAAATAGTATGTTCTGCAAACCTTCTATAAAACAGGGATTACCTACAATTGGTAAGAGGTTAGAGATAAGTGGATTAGTATCTAATGAGAAACGTATAAATTGCCATGCTCTAATAATCTGATAAAAGTTGTCAGTTTTTTAACTTTAGTTAGGATGTCTTTCTTTGAACAATGTACCAACTCTCAGAGTGAGAATGGATACATCTCCAAAGAGGTGATATAGTTAGTATGCAATTCTCCATAAATATATGTTATTATAGAGTTGTAAAGATGGGAACGAGAGCCCGACCAAATTGCTTAAGCTGCATTAATTTATTAAGCTCTATAGATTTCCGACTTGACCCCCACAGGAAAGATCTAAAAGCAAAATTTAATAGAGCAATATCTTTCTTGGCCATAATAATAGGAATATTATGCATAAAGTATAAGAGTTTGGGTACTTATTGCATTTTAATTAAATTCGTTTTTTCTCTCAGAGAGAGAGGTAGTCGAGACCAGTTATTCAACTCTTGTTTAATTTTTTTACCATCATTGGGGAATAGTTGATTCTATACCATTGTTTAGGATTGGTGCATATATTTATACCTAAATATGTCAAGTATTCCTGAACTTCTTTAAAAGGAGTTACTACTTCTCTCTTTGAAGCCCTCAAAAGCCAAAAAAGTTCTGATTTGGAAGCATTAATTTGATATCCTAAAAAAGAGCCGAATTCTTGTACAATATTAAGTATGATAGGGATTTTCCTCCTAAAAAAAACCCTCCTAACCTCTTCCTAAATATGATGGCTAGTTCAGATCTCAATCCATTAAATAGTATAGATGACGATGCTTTTGCAATGCATTTTTATGTGTTTTGTGACACCTTTTTGTTTCGCAAAACAGTTAACCAGAGCGCTGAGGACATGGTAATCATTCTAGCGTAAATCACAATTGCACTCAAGTGATTGCATTTACTTTCAACTTGTAATATGAGGGGAAAACCCAACACACACAAAGAGCTGTGATAAATCCCTTATTGCTCTATGTAACTATTAATGTGCCACTCTTAAGGGCATATTTATCAAGCTCCATATGGAGCTTGATGCCCCGTGTTTCTTGCGAGCCTGAAGGCTCCCCGGAAACAGAAGTTATGAAGCAGCGGTTCATAACCTGTCTGCCTGCTCTGAGGTCGCGGACAGAAATCGCCAGAAATCAACCCGATTGAATATGATCGGGTTGATTGACACCCCTGCTAGTGGCCGAATGGCACAAGAACAGTTCACAAGAACTGGTGGTGCAATGATAAATGCAGAGAGCGTATGCTGTCTGCATTTATCGATGTGCAGCGGACATGATCCACTATATCGGATCATGTCTGCAAGCACAATCATAAATATGCCCCTTAATATGACCCTTAAAAATTTTAAAATTAATTATTTTCTATTTTTAATTACTTTTTATTTTAATCGTTTTTCCATTTTCACAAGATTTTCATATAAATTAAGAAGATGACTGTAGGAAATAAATTTTCATAAAAAAGAATATGGTGCAACTCCTCTCATCTTCTATAATGGGATTTTAACACTTCTGTAAATTGCGTAACTGGAAAGTTCAGAGGTTTAAGCTTCCAGCAAAGGTTTTAGGCCTAACTATACAGAAAGAGGTTTGTCTTTTACTGAAGAAGATGGCTACACAAACTTCTAGATACTGTAAATTGTGTTTTTTAACTTTTATTTATAGGGCCATTATAGTCATTTTTGATGAAAGTGTTAATAAAAAGTTAAGCCTTTGCATAACATATCATCAATATATACCTATTAAATGTTTTAAACATGTTTTAAGACATTTTGCTTACAATTTTATATCCCTTCCACTGCCCATAAAATTCCACGGCTCATCTCCCAATAAAGCTTAGAGTCGACCGACATGGGAGACGGAACATGCATAGTACTATCTTCATGTTGCTCCTCTAAGCGTCTGCAAAATAGTTCAGGCTTCTATCTCACTCAAAAAGCAGATCCGGCCGCTCTCTGCATGTTCTCAAGAGACCCGACATTGAAAGCAAACATTAAAGCTGCCGCAACAGCTGATTACTCTCAGCAAAAAACAAGATTCACTGATTTTTATCGGCAATTCACTGTATATGCTATAAATGCAAAATGATTATGCATTCATAAAAAAAGATTACATGAGGTTTCAAAAGTGTTCAAATATTATCAGCTTGCACAAATATTACATGGGGGATTGGATTCTTATTTCCACAGTGGAAAAACACATACGGCTGCCGCAGCTTGCCTAAACTGACACGCTAGGAGAGCTGGTGTAAACGTTTCTCTGCTAGCGTGTTAGTCGGCATTTACTGTGATTATCTGTCAGTGCGCTGTTGCCTTTGCGCCCTCGTGTCTGATCAGCAAGGCAATGCTGATTGGACACGGCAAAAAAGCACTAATTTTTAGGGGCGTTTGGAAAAGATCGATGTTGGACTATTTTGAAGACTTTAAATTACCGTACAATTTAGGTGATTTTATATAATAGTTTTTAAAAATTAACAAGATAGAATTGCAGACTGCTCAATCCTGATCACATGTGCGAAGTATGAAATAAAAGCAAACACTTTAAGGGCACAATTGCTAAAAGCTATTTTCCTACTATCTGCTCAGATCCAAACTTTTCCCTATACGGAAATATCACTTGGATTGTAATCTCTTAGAACTTGAAAAACACGGATCTGGAGAGGAAAAAACACAGATAAACAGAACCAGAAATAATGATCCAAGTATTTTGAAATTACATTGTACAAGAGGGAGCTTAATTGAGTGATTGGTTCATTAGTTTGTTTTGTATTGAGGTTAGAAACACAGCTTACAAACTACAGCTGAAATAGTACGTACATACATTTACAGACTCCATTACAGATCTAGTATTTGCATACACATATATACATGCATGTACATCACAAAAATGGACACCCAAGAAAACCTAACATTTTAAAAGTATAAATATATTTTATAAAACAAAGATCCCCTTACAAGGTCACATTTGGACTTCAAAACTTCTGAAGAAAAAGAGAGAACAACAAATACAGTAAGTTGTAATGTAAAAATGAACAACATTCTAGGCATAATGATCAAAGATTTGCAATCATGCAAACAAATCATACAAAAATCTCTGGGGTTTTTGAGCATTATATTGCAATACATGTGGCCCCCTTCACATTCAGGACTGTGCATAGCAAGATACAAACATCTTTCAAGCTAAAATTTGCTTTTCTACATTTCTTAGAGAGGCCTCAAATTACTGAAGAGACTTCTTTGATAATTTCGCTAGAGGGGTGAGCTTTATTTTGATTATCCTGCCGGCCTTAAAGGAAATATAAATAGTAGTGTAAAGAAACTTCAGCCCAATTTGAATGGTCAAAGCTATAGTATTATATCTATTAAGAACTCCAGATTTATAGTAAATTAACAATCCCGCTAATACCTTCTCTGTCTTCCACCCACACTGCTTCTCTTATTCACATCTTCATCCTATCCCTTTCTACTGGTTCATTCCCATCTTGTTTCAAACATGCAAAGGTCACTCCCACGCTCAAAAAACCCAATTTCTCCTGCAAACTACCGCCCCATATCATTGCTTACATCAAAACGCTTGGAAATATTTACAACCGCCTATCCTTCTTCCTGTTCTCCAGGTCCTTGCTTAAGCCCCTGTAATCTGGCTTCCGCCCTCAACACTCAACTGAAACTGTCCTCACCAAGGTTACTAATGATCTACTTTCTGCTAAAAGCAACAGCCGCTACTTATCTTACTTACAGTTGACCAACACCTCCCCCTGTAGACTCTCAGCTCTTTAGGTCTCTGTGGCTTTCTCTTAGATCCACTCTTATATTTCTCACAGGTTCTTTTCTGTGTCATTTGCTGGTGACTCCTTCTCTTCAATGCTTCTGCCTGTTGGTGTACCTCAAGGCTCTGTTACAGGTCCTCATCTATTCTCCATTTACTTCTTCACTGGGTAAACTTTGCAAAACAAAGCAGCTAGAAAAGTTTGCAACCTTCTGTACTGCAGTTTTTCTGTGCTCTATAATATAGCTACATATGCTCCTTAATGCAGTCACTAGCTCTCCTTGTAGTAAATCAGAATCTAAAAGATTTATTGGTACAGACAGATATAAGAAGCAATAAGAGAATGACCCAGAGCTATATAACTAATAAAAATATAGGATGCTATCCCTGTTTAGGTAGCTCCAGTTGCAATGCTATGATTAAAGGAACTACATTTTACACAACCAAGATCAGGCAACATATATAGGATGATGGATTATTACACATGTAGCTCTACTTATGTGGTATATTTAATTAAGTCAACCAATGATAAGTGCAGGGATGTCATAATTACCTTGCCGCTCTCAGTGACATCTTAGGTGCGATCCTCAATACAGCACCTATAATGTAAATGTATGATCCATCTCTCCTCTCTCTCCAGCGTGTAATGCTTTATCCTTGTAGCAGCCCGTTAACAATGGTTTGGATGGATGATACTTTAACTCCGATACCCTCCGCAGCTCACTCTCTCCGTACCTGACGTTGGCGTCTGACGTCATCCATTCACATGACTTACTCTCCGCCAATGAAGTGTACGGTGGCTCCTGTAACTCCGCTAGTGATGTATGTACTCCAATCAGGATGTCACTGGTCCTGGGGGCTAACTGTAGGACAGACCCGAAGCCTTCCTGGGGTCCTCAGCAAAAGCTTTCAAGTCATCAAGTCCAGGCAGAACTCTCCAAAGCTGCTGAATATGTAAATAGTCCAAAAGATATGATAAAAACTTTCTTTATTCCAAAATGGATTAAAACATGTAATAAAACAAAGGCACAGACTTGGACAGACTAGACTGAAGCATTTTGCCCCCAAGAGGCCTTATTCATAGACTCTAATTCTCTCTAACACCTGAGAGGCTTTATACACCTCCTCACAATCTGATTGGTAGTCCCAGCACGTGCTCTAATACCTGTCCCTGCAGTTAAAGATATAGCACTCCCTACACCCAAGGATATTAGCATCAAGTTGTAGCTCAATATCTATTGAGTGCTAGAACCCTATGTAGTATTATCCTATTTATCTTGAAAAATTCTGACAAATATATATAAATAATATGGTACTCAAATAGAGTGTGTTCTTAGTATACTTTACAGATGCATATGATGCTAACTAACTGATAAATTCTGTCAATTTGATACTTGACTGCTTCCAATATATATATATACTGTATGTTAATGTCTTTACTGATACATAGTAATCAGTAATAATATATATATATTCAGAAGTTTGCATATGAATAAACATAGTGATCTTACTCATAGGATTTATAAGCTAACAGTTACCCCAACTCTTCTGCCCAAATTATTAAGATATAACCTTACTTCTCTCTATATTATTCTATTTATAATAAATCCCTATAATCCAGTTGCCATATATGCAACCAAAAAATGTAATGTTACGTTTATATGCAGAGAGGTGATTGGTTTTAACTGATAGCTACTTACTTTCTATACTCTAGAATCTCGATCCATGGATCAATGTGGCTTCACTAAGTAAGAAATATATTTGAGTATTAAGAAATAAATAAATAAATAAATAATAACCTCTTATGGAAAAGCTGACTACATAGAGACTTACTACTGCCAGTAGTTAATTAGATCCCCCTCAATATTCATGCCTAGTGGCCTACGTGTGTATAATTCAAAAAATTGTGTCGCCTTCCAATTCTACGTCAAGGTAAGCCACCTTGTATTTATTGTATACAGCAGTAAATTGGAGACTCGCTCTATGGTTTATAAAATCCACAAACTGATGATATTCAGATTCAGTCCCTGACCATACCAGTAAGAGGTTGTCAATGTACCGCTTGTATGCAATGACGGATTCTCTATAAGGATTAGCATCTGCATAGACATGGGACAGCTCCCACCATACCATATAGATGTTGGCAAAAGCCGGGGCAAATTTTGCCTGCATAGCTGTCCCACGTCTCTGCAGATAGAATACACCATTACATTCAAAATAATTATGTGTCAACAAAAAATGCAATGTCCTCAGTATAAAGGCTTTTAAATTATCATCATAATTACTAAACATGTTAAGCATACATTCCATGGCTTCCAACCCTTCTTTGTGTGGTATGGCTGAATATAGACCTACCACATCTATAGTGAGCCAGCTGTAGTTGTCATTCCATACAAAATCCTCAGTCAAGTTAAGCAGATGTTTAGTATCTTTTAAGAAGGATGGTAGTTTCCAGACAATTGGTTGTAGCAGGGATTCTATCCAGTTCGAAAGATTTTCAACCATTGATCCAATCCCTGATACAATTGAATGCCCTTTGATGTCCTTAATAGACTTGTGGACCTTTGGTAAATGGTGGAAGATTGGTGTTACCGGTTCTTCCACAATCAGATACTCAAAGGTTACTTGGTCAATCACTCCCATCTCCAACCCATCATCTAACAAATTTCGGAGCTCTTTCCCATAAATCAATGCAGGGTTATGTGGAAGTATTATATAGACCTCTCTATCCTCTAGCTGTCTAAGTGCTTCTTGGATATAGGAGGACCTGTCCATGATGACTATAGAACCTCCTTTATCCGAATTCTTAATCACTATGTCTTCTCTCTCCTTTAGTTTTCTAAGACCAATCTTTTGTTGGGTAGTAAGTTTCTCCCTATATGTTTTTCTAAATCCTCTTCCACTCTTTTGTGGAATTGTTCTAATATATGTTCCCTGTTTTGGATAGGGTAAAATATTGATTTAGGCTTATAGCCAGTATGTGAACTCTTGGTGTTAACTAATTCATTACTATCTCACTCTAATTGATATAGAGATAGAAAATCTGTTGCATCATCTACAAGAAAGTGATCATGAGCTACCGTTCTCTCCACCTGACTCTGTGTTTGGCTATTCTGTTGCTCTATATTCTCAATAGAAAAATATTTTTTTAGAGTTAGGTTTCAAATAAACTTGTTCACATCTATTAATGTTTCAAACACATTAAAGTCAGTGGAGGGAACGTAGTTCAACCCTAGTCTCAGAACTTCCAATTCTTGTTCACTAAGTTTAGCTGAGGATAGATTAATAACCTTTAGACTTTGTATATGTTCTGCTTGCCTCTCCTGAGTGTATATTGTTCTCTCTGATTCAAGGGCTGTTGATCCCCTTGTACTAACTGGGATTTGATTTGTTTAATTAAGTGCCTGTATTAAAAAAATTACATTGAAGAGACTACAAGGAGAGCTAGTGACCACATTAGGGAGCATAAGTTGAATATTAAGTTTAGGAATAATAAAGCCCCTGTATCATTTCATTTTGTAGAAGCTTACCATTCTGTCAGTCAATTGAGGTGGCAAATAATTGACTAGGTTAGGATGCCCAGGAGGGGGGGGGGGGTAACAATGAGTTACTACTTAAGAGGAGGGAGTTGTACTGGATTTCTACTTTAAATGCCCTCAAACCTTATAGGATGAACAAAGATTATGGTATGTCTGTTTTCATATGATCATCTGTATGTATGCTATAATTCATTGATTGAGTCTGATCAGAGTTGTTTTTATTGGGTGCCACTAGGTGGCATATTTAAATATGTGTTTAATTGACATGTTTGATTGATGATTAAGAAAGTTGTTGGTATTAGTATGAAATATAAGTGCATTGAGAAATGAATGTATCATAAAGCATGACTAAGGGTTTAAAGTCCGAAACGTGACTCTGGAATAAATATTGTTGAAGTATAGTGCTGTGAAGCTTGTTTGCTCTTTTGCATACCAGAGGTAGCCAGCTGGGGGGCTATAATACGTCCAGCCTGCGGGATTAGCACTTTTTGTTATAGTGTATCATCTTTGTGAGCATATCTCATCAGTGTGGTTATTCATGGGACACGGTTTGGGAGGCTGTTTCAGATATTCTGTACCAATGAAGCGCCTTCTTGTTCTCATTAATGATAAATGAGCCTATAGGAAAATTCCAGCAGATGCAACGCAATCCTATATCCTAGAAATAATATATCTTATAAAAAAGTCAAACACATAGGAATTTTATGGTAAAAAAGATGCTTATTTAAACCAAAAAAAAAACAAAAATATCTTCATAGATTGATAAAGCCCTTACAAATCCTTTATAAATCCCTGACACACTTGAAATACCAGTAATCAGATAAATTGATTCAGATACAATATCTCCCACAGAAATGATAAGTACAGAACTGTTTAAGGACAGAACACCTTTGCCTGTTTACGGGCGCACATTGATTACAAGTGACTGGTTAATGCTAACGTGAGCTTGCGGTAGCACTTTGCGCCCTAAAAATTAACCAGAGGTCAGATCTCTGGTTAATTTAAAATATGTCCCCCAATTGCCCCCAAAATAAAGAGTTTTGATCTTTTTTAATTATAAAAATATATGTGCATTTTTATTTTTAAAATATAACTGCACAAAGCAGTTTTAAGGGGTTACAGTGTGCAGATGTGGGGCGTTCACATTGATCTTCACTTCAAATATTCAGCACACATTTGCATGCGCAGGTATAATGAGTGGAACGTAATATTGCGTTCGTGAAAGTGCAATTTTGCACTCCACTCATAATCTGGCCCTATATATTTAAGCTTGACGGGCAATTCTTTCAGTTTTCATTAAAAAAATATTAAATATCAGACACTGTGAAGGAAAAAACGTTGCATTGAGTTATGCAAACGAATTTGTGGGAAAATAAAAGCAGAATTTTACTATTACTATTGTTGCTAAATTAAAACAAGCACTCCCTGCCCAACTTTACAGATCAGACTTATATGCAAATGTAATGAGAAAAGGCTGTAATTTCAACATCTAAAAGAAAATCTTCAATACAAAAAAAATCAACATAGTTTAATCTTTTAAAAAATAATTTTTAGAAAATTTATGATCAAACCTTTTTTTAACTTATTTTTATGGATGCAACATTTAATAAGCTTTTCTAAAATATTGGAATATATCCCATAGACTGCATTCCACTAGCAGACATTTTAACCAATACAAATGATCCCAATTGGACTATTTTTAAAATTAAGAAAATATTGTACAAAGTGGCTTAATTCAAAAATATGGAGAGATGCTACAATGAAAATAAAACAGAATGGAAATACCTCAAAGTACCAAAATGAGATATAATACCCCAAAGTATTAAATACACTAAAAATTGCTTCACAGATTATCAGGAAAATTCATGAACGATAAGAATAATGTTTTAAAAAAACATTGGCATATCTTCAAAACAGATCCCATTTCTGGCCCCTTGTTAACATTAAAGTCACAGATAGTATTTATAAAGGGGGGGGGGGGGTGAAAGCCAATGTTCCAAGTATTTTTGAACATAATGAAATGAAAACAAATAACTTTGTTGATCTTACTGGAAAAAAAGAATCACATACTTCTTTCCATGCCATAAATGTAAAGCCTGCAGACATGGCAAGAAAGAAAATAAATTCCTTTACAAGATGACTCAAAAAGAATACAAGATCAAAGATCTAATTAGATTCACAGCCATGAGGTTAATAAAGCTTCTGGAGTGCACCTGTATTAAAAAACAATATGAAGGCATGAGCCCAGACATGAGCAAATCAAAATAAGAGAACACTTGTTAAATGTACAAAAGGGAAATGAGGACCACTATGTCTCAAAACATTTTAATATTTGTCAAAATCTAGTGACTGCACTGGGGAGGTGAAGAATTTGAGAACAATTTTGAAATTGAATATACAATTTTGTAAGCCTTAAAACATAAGGGAGAATTTGATGCAACATCACTTAAAGGGACACTGAAGCCATTTTTCTTTCATGATTCAGATAGAGCATACAGTTTTAAGCAACTTTCTAATTTACTTCTATTGTTCATTTTTCTTCGTTCTCTTGCTATCTTTATTTGAAAAAGAAGGCATCTAAGCTAAGAAGCCAGACAATTTTTGGTTTAGACCCTGGACAGCACTTGTTTTTTGGTGTGTGAATTCATCCACTAATTAGCAAGAACAACCCAGGTTGTTTACCAAAAATGGGCCGGCATCTAAACTTACATTCTTGCTTTTTAAATAAAGATACTAAGAGAATGAAGACAATTTGATAATAGGAGTAAATTAGAAAGTTGCTTAAAATTGCATGCTCTATCTGAATCACAAAAGAAAAAATGTGGGTTCAATGTCCCTTTAAAGGGACAGTTAAAGGGACATTCCAGACAAAATTGGAATCTGCATAGATGTATTTCACGTTTAAATAGAAGCATTTTTGCAATATACATGTATTAGTAAAAATGCGTTTAATAAGAGCTATTGTTGTTTCAAAAGGGTATTTAAGTATGCATTGTGCACCAGCATTTTAAACACAGGACTTGCTCAGAGAGCCTAAGGTGCTTGTACCATCTGGTAATGACACAATTTGTTAATTGCTGACATGATACAAGCCCCACTGGCACTCTGAGCATCTGCAGTATTTAAAATGCTGGTGCACTGAGAAGATCTAGCTATGCTTCACATGCACGTGCAGAGAAAAATGTTAACACTAAAACAGTGATAACTTTTACTAGAAGCATTTTTGCTCATACATGTATATTGTAAATATGTTTCTATTCAAATATGTAATTCATCTATGTGCATTTAAATTTTTCCCGGAATATCCCTTTAAGTAAACATTATTATTCATGATTCAGATATATTGAGCAATTTTTTAAGAATTTTCAAATTTAATTTCATTATCTAGCTAGCTTTTCTAGTTGTTTTCTTGGTATCTGTTGTTGAAAATAATACTTAGGTAGGCTCTGGATCAGCAATGCACTACTGGGAGCTAGTTGCTTGAATGGTGGTGCACATATATGTCTCTAGTCATTGTCTCACAAATGTTCATCTAGCTCGTAGTGCATTGTTGCTCCTTCAACAAAGGATATCAAAGGAATTAAGCAAATTCAACAACAGAAATATACTAGGAAGTTGTTTAAATATCTACTATCTGAATTATAAATTTTATACATATATTTTTAATTTGCTGCTCAACGCTGTGCAAATTACTCCTGCTCTAGGTGCTTTGCCATGTCTGACGGCATGAGAACAAAGCTCCCATTGGAGACTATGGAAGTGCGCTCTCGTGAGCGCAAGGCTTCCAAGCAATGCGAATGCGAGTTTGTGTTTGCATTGCTCCTAACTTGTAATACCAGCGCATGTAAAGGCGCTCCACTCGTAATCTAGGCCTTTGAGTTTCATGTCCCTTTAAAGTGACACAGAAGTCAAAATTAAGTTTTCATGGATCCTATAAAGCATCATGCACTTTTAAGAGAGTTTTCAATTTACTTCTATTGGAAGCTAAATTTGAACATAGAATACGAAGAGAAAGAAAGGCCCCGGATGACAAACTGGAAGGAGGGCACCTGTGACCCCACTTCCCCCCCAGGAGTGGATTATTCCAGATGGGTGGGGTTGGGGAGCATTGATAAGACCCAGTTCTGGAAGTGAGGTCACATGTGCCCTTTCCGGAGCAGCACGGTAGGAGGTGTGTTGGTGCACTTACTTACCTGAAGATGGAGGCCTTGTTGCAGGAGTTGCTCTCGGCGGCGAGGAGGAATGGCGAAGGTTGGATCCGGCAGCAGTTGTCCACAGCTGGGGAGGCAGCCACAGCAGGTCCGGTGGTGGAGACGGCAGTCGGGAGCGGAAGACGGCCGGCCAGGAGGTCGAGGCCACCGGAATGCTTGAGCCCGGAGGTCGGCAGGAGGAGATCCGGTCGGGAGAGGAGCCAGCCGGCAGGTCCACAGGAGCAGGCGAGGTCGGTGAGCGGCGGAGGTCAGCGAACTGGAGCGGGAACGGAGGCCCGGTCGCGGGCGGCGCCGGGGTCTGACGTCATCACGGTACGTCAGCGGGCGGAGCCAAGGACATCAAGAGGACGCAGCAGAGCAGGACGGACCGGGAGAAGCGCTCAGGAGTCAGGTAAGCAGCTGAGTTATCGAAGAATGGGGGCCTGAAGGCTAAGCTATCAAAGATGACTGGGGGGGTAGTGGAATTAAAGGCACGGCCAAGAAGACGGCCGGGGGTGGAGGGAGGGAGGTTATTGGTCAGCCAAAAAACGGTAAACGGTAAAAAGGCCGGGGGTAAAATGTGAGTGGCCAGGAATAAGGCTGGGGGGGGAGGGTGTTATGTTACGGCCAAGAATTATTTTAAGCCCAAGGCCGGGGATAATGGGTGAGATGTACACGGGTTCATGTGTGGACGGGAATAAGGCCGGGGGGGGGGGGAGTACAGAGGATTTTAGAGGCACAAGCAAAAAAAGGAACTATAAGAGGGGATAGCCACGGGTTGGCGGTCGGGGAACAGACCGGGGGAGTATGAGAGATGCCGCAGGTGGTGGCCGGGAATAAGGCCACGGGGGGGAGGGGGAGTTGGTAATGGCCCTACACGGTAGACAGGAAGGTGGGTTAGCTGGGGGTGGCCAGGCACAAGGCTAGGGGATATTTGTAGCTCAGGGATACTAGGCTACATTCCCCAAACCCTAGGGTGCTAATGAGAGCAGGACCTGTGTTGGGTGAATGGATTAGGGAGCATGTTGCACCATCAAGGGAGAGCTAGCATAGTAAGGAAGAGGATAATTTGGGCAGGGGAGGGCTGGGCAGGGGTTTGCCCGGGGTAATGATCCCAGGGGCAGGTAGCGAACGGAAACAACTGCAGGGGGCAGAACAGACACATTTTGGCCCCTGGGCATGGGGTTTTCTAAGTAAAAAAAAAAAGGGGTTATATAAATACATATAATGAAGAGGGGGGAGATTATAAGGGGCAGTTTTAATGACTTGTTGTGTGTTGCAGGAGTGACCGGGGGAGAGCTGAGGGAGGAGGCTCTGGACGCCTCGGGAGGAGTCATTCCAGCACAGCAGGACAGGTTTACGGAGCCACCGCTCAAGCTCAACGCCAGTGGTGACTTTAGAGATGAAGAGGAGGATCCCTTGGAAGGCACTTCAACAGGACCAGGGACGGCGAGTCAGGTAGGAGATCTGTCCGTCTTGGCGCAGATCTTACAGTTATTGTCTCCTCAACGGAGTGGAGGGGGGCAGGGAGCAGGGCCTCAGAGGGGAGGGACGGGGGGTAGGGGGGCTTCCGAAGGGAGAGAGGTTATGGCTATATCTACATTGCAGGCACCAGTAGCAGGAGGTAGGACAGGGGGAAGAGATGCGCAGCTGGACAGGACGGCGACCTCAGGAGGACGCAGGAGGTCTAGGTCGCCGCAGAGGAGGACAAGGGGAGGAGGATCACCGGCATCACCCACCTGGGCTCGGGTGGACAGGAGCCGTAACCGGAGCAGGTACGGCAGAGGGAGATCCCCTGCCAGAAGGGAAGCGGTACGGAGGAGGCTGGAAGTGAGCAGAGGAAGGGAGGAAGAACACAGGGGCAGAGGCCGCAGGGAGGAAGCAAGGCCAGTATGCGAGGAGGGCACAGGAACAGTGCAGCAGCCAGCAGGTGAGATGGCTGATGGGGCACCCGGTGTGAATGGAGCTGTGACTGGTGAGAGGGAAGTGATGGTTGCAGGTTTGAGGACTTTGCTAGCGATGTTAGAAAACCCGGGGGAGGGACCTCCGTGGCGGCAGCGTGGGCCACGCCAGGGCTTACCCCGGCGGTGGTAGGTTCGCAAGCAAATGCGGTGAGCACGGAAACCCCGGCGGGCAGTGGGGGTGAGGTGGTTCGAGTTCCAGAGGGGGCCCTCAGGAGACCATGTCTCTGTTCAGTAGGCCCGTTAGGAATTCACTTAACCAGTGAATTGAGAGAAAAGATCGGTAAATGGGAATTTATAGAGATTTTTTCCCTGTTACCTCTGGAACATGTTCTAGAGGTAAAGGAGGATGAAAAAGAGAAGGGTAAAAAGGAGGAGGAGGAGCGAAAAAAGCGGTGGCGCAAGTTGTCAAAGACTTTCGGGAATTGGTCGCGTGCCTTCTGCATTTTGGCCAGTGTCATATGCGAGAAGACCCCAGATCAAGGGGCTTTGTTGTTTTGTTATTACGACGAAATTTCGAGTGCGTACAGGACGTATGGGGGAATGGCTCGGTGGCGATATGATGAAGGCTTTAGGCAGTGGTTGGCGGTTCATCCGGAGATGCGGTGGGATGACAGAGATATGGGCATTTGGCTCGAGATGATGACCCCCTTGAGGGGTAGTTATTCCTTTTGGGGCTACGGGCAAACGGCCGGGAGCGGAGGCACTGGGGGAACTGGATCGGCTCTCAGAAAAGGAGTGTGTTTACAGCTCAACGACGAGCAATGTAAGTTTGGGGCCTCGTGCAAATACAAGCACGAGTGTTCCGGTTGCGGGGGTGTACACCCCTTCGCCAAGTGCTTCAAAAAGGGTAAGCAAGGGGCCTGGTCAGGGGACGTTGGTTCAGCAGGCGCGGACGCCGGTGAGGGTCGAAAAGATGGCCCCATGGTTAGAGGCTTACGCCCATAAGCGGGGGCACGCGGAGAATGCTCGGGCTTTATGATTCCATATAAGGAGGAACACACGGGGGGGGGTTCCGGGTAATTTAAAGTCAGCTTGGGAACACCCGGGGGAGCTAAGGGAAAAAATTGTGAAAGAAGTTCGCTTGGGAAGAATGGCGGGTCCATTTACGGACCCCCCATTGCCAAACTTAAGGGTATCACCACTGGGGGTGGTGCCCAAAAAGGTCCCAGGGCAATTCCGCATGATCCATCACCTATCTTACCCAAAAGGGATGTCGGTCAATGATGGCATTGATCCGGAATTGGTATCGGTCGTTCGACAAGGTCGTGGGCTTAGTGAGAACGGCGGGAATGGGAGCTTTGATGGCAAAAGCGGATGTGGAGTCGGCTTTTCGCCTGCTCCCTGTGCATCCAAGATGTCATCATCTGTTGGGATGCATGATGGATGGAGCCTTTTATGTGGATCTATGCCTCCTGATGGGATGTTCAATTTCATGTTCCTATTTCGAGAGGTTCAGTTCCTTCGTTGAGTGGGTAGTGAAGCAGACGGCAGGTATTTCATCTGTGGTACATTACCTAGATGACTTCCTGTTTGTCGGACCGTCCGGTTCAACGGAATGTGAACGGTTGGTCCAGGCATTTGGTCAGGTGACAAGGGATTTTGGTATCCCGGTGGCAGCAGATAAATCGGAAGGGCCCACAACGTCACTGAATTTTTTGGGAATGCAAATGGATTCCATCAGGATGGAGTGCAGGTTACCAGAGGACAAGGTGTCTGACCTCGTAATGGTGATTGGCAGGATGCTAGCGAAAACTAAAGCTACCCTCAGAGATATTCAGTCGTTATTGGGAAAATTGAACTTTGCCTGCAGGATCATTCCCATTGGCCGAATATTTTGCAGACGTTTGTCATTACTGACAACTGGGGTTTCTGACCCAAGAAACCATGTTAGGTTGTCGATGGAGGTCAGAGAGGATTTGAAGGTGTGGCGCACTTTCCTAGAGGAGTTCAATGGAAAAGTGATAATGCAGGAAGTGGGCTGTTCGGACGACCAGCTGTGCTTATTCACGGACGCTGCAGGGGCTCACGGTTTTGGCATATTTGAATGGCCAATGGTGTGTGGGCAGATGGCCAGAAGTATGGGCTGAGTGGGGTTTGACCAAGAACCTAACTTTCTTGGAATTATTCCCGCTGGTAGAGGCTTTGAAGATTTGGCCGGAGCAGCTGGGCAACAAAAGGGTATGTTTTCATTCAGACAACCAGGGCGTGGTATGGGCGATCAACCGCTTGACGGCAAACTCACCGGCAGTGATACGACTCCTGAGAGTGTTTGTATTGGAGTGCCTGAGATGCAACATATCTTTCAGGGCAGTGCATGTTCCGGGGCGGGTAAACGTTATTTCTGATGCTTTGTCACGATTTCAGTGGGACAGGTTCCGAGAAGTGGCCCCGGAAGCGGAGCGGTAAGGAATCGCATGTCCTGAGGAGTTGTGGCACCTGGGTTGCCAGGAATGTTGAGATTGATCAGAGGGGCGCTGGCCCCTAACACATGGAGGGCTTACGCCCGAGTGTGGAGGCTGTGGGAGCAGGTGCTGCAGGATGAGCGGTGTCAAGGGAGCAGGAGGGGTGATTTCTTGTTATGGATGAACTGGGTGGGTTCCTGGGATAGGGAAGGGCTATCGCCCTCGGAGGTGCGTAAGAGGACGGCAGCAATGGCATTCCTTTTTCGGTTGACGGGTGTGGAGGATCTTATGAAAAATTTGGTAGCCCATATGGCGGTCAGGGGGATGTGTAGAAGGGGATTCCGGACGGATGGTCAGAGACCAGTTACTTTTGCGATTTTACAGGGGTTGGTGACGGGGCTCGGTAGGGTGTGTTCCTCAAGGTATGAGGAGTTGTTGTTTAGAACCGCTTTTGTACTGGCTTTCTTTGGAGCGTTCAGGGTGTCGGAATTGGTGGGGAAAAAATGTTGGGATGTGAGCGGAATCGGTAGGCAGGACGTAGTTGTGACGGACGGAGTAGTTGAGCTGTGGGTCAGGAGGTCTAAGACGGACCAGGAGGGTAGAGGGACAGCAGTGGTATTGAAGGCAATTGGCGGGGAGTGCTGCCCAGTAAGAGCTGTGAGAGAATACCTGGCTGTGGCTGGCCATGAGGCAGGCCCGTTGTTAGTACATGCGGACGGGTTGTCGCTGTCGCGCTTCCAGTTTGTGGCGATAATGCGGAGGGTCTTGGGATTGATGGGAATGGGAGGCTCGGATTTCGGTTTGCATTCTTTTAGGATAGGTGCAGAGACTGAGGCGGCTAATTTGGGGCTGGAGGCTTCGGTGATTAGGAGGATTGGAAGATGGAGATCTGAGAGGTTCAGGGGGTATGTGAGACCGGGTTTGGTGCTCTGAAGGGGGGGACTGATAACGTTTTTAATTTGTTTGGCAGATCCAGGGAAGTGTTGGATCGTAGGACACTCCTACGTGTACTGGGCGAGGAAGGCAGCAGCAGTGAAGCCAGATGGGATCCAGCTGGGTTTTAGCAGGGATCAGCTTATCATCAGATGGTTTGGGATTCGTGGAATGAAATGGTCCCAAATTGTGGGTACGGTGGTTGAGCATGCCAAGCTTTTCTCTCCCCCGAAGGTGTTAGTTTTGCACTCCGGAGGAAACGATTTTGGTTGCATGCCACAGAAGGTTTTAATTGAGGACATAAAAATAAGTTTAGATAGGTTGTTGCAGCTTTTTCCGGGTATGGTGCTGGTCTGGTCGGAGATTGAGAGTAGGGTAATCTGGAGGTCAGCGTGGGATGTAAAAAAAATGGAGGCTTCCAGGCGTAAGATCAATAGAACTATATCTGGGTACGTAAGGGGCCTTGGAGGGATTGGCTTACGCCACGTAGAGTTTGAAGGGGAGTCGGGTAAATGTTTTTACCTGAAGGATGGAGTGCACCTCAATGAAGTGGGGTTACATTTATTTAATTTCACTCTTCAGGAAGGGATCAAAAAGGCCTTAGCTTTAGGTGGCGGTACTCGCTAGGGAGCGAGTTGTGGCGGAAGTGCTTGCTAGTTTCTGTTGAGGTTTACACCTAATGGAATATGGTGGCAGTTATGGAGGTGTAAGCAAAGGAATGTGAGGAACGCCCAGCCCTGGAAGGGGTGGGGGCTTATGAGAAAATAAGAGCAAGCACTGAGGTGGATTGTAAATAATGTTGAAAAGTTAAGTTAAAATGTTAATTTATTGGTTTGTTTAATAAATAAGCTGCAGCCTTTTCTCTCTCAATCAGGTGTTGTGTATTTATTGATCAAGGAACGAGTAGTGGGAAAATGTGGGGTCAAGAAAGGCCCCGGATGACAAACTGGAAGGAGGGCACCTATGACCCCACTTCCCCCCCAGGAGTGGATTATTCCAGATGGGTGGGGTTGGGGAGCATTGATAAGACCCAGTTCTGGAAGTGAGGTCACAGGTGCCCTTTCCGGAGCAGCACGGTAGGAGGTGTGTCCCGCCCTCCCTCCCTGAATGTTGAATTATGTGATGTCGCAGCGCAGGAGGAAGTGCTTGCTAGTTTCTGTTGAGGCTTACGCCTAATGGAATATGGTGGCAGTTATGGAGGTGTAAGCAAAGGAATGTGAGGAACGCCCAGCCCTGGAAGGGGTGGGGGCTTATGAGAAAATAAGAGCAAGCACTGAGGTGGATTGTAAATAATGTTGAAAAGTTAAGTTAAAATGTTTATTTATTGGTTTGTTTAATAAATAAGCTGCAGCCTTTTCTCTCCCAATCAGGTGTTGTGTATTTATTGATCAAGGAACGAGTAGGAAAATGTGGGGTCAAGTAAATTTGACAATAAAGACAAATTGGAAACAGTTTAGAAAAACAATCTTAAAAATATTTTTAAAGGGAAATTAAACTTTATTGTTTTCAGGTACAGCATTTCATTTTAATAACTATAACAATTACAAATGTATACAAATCATTTCAAATCATTGATTTCTGTGCTACCCAAAGGACCCTCACATTGACATCACCTATCAATCAAATAGCTGATCCTGATGAGATATAACTCAAAATTCAAAGGGGGAAAAAAAACATGGAAAAGTAAGATACCTTTCCACAAAAGAATACTCTATTTTTACTAATTCAGTGGGTGTTTAATACTTGTAAAAAATGTAATTATTAACAAGTAACTTTATGAACAATATACATTTAAAACTAATGTATTACTCAGTATTAAGCTTTCAAAAATACTTATGTTATCAAATGTACTTAATTCTATTGGTATTATTAGCTGAAGACTGTATCTAGGTTGGCTTAGGAGTGTGCATGTACCTTGGACTCAATTTGATAATAGCGTTTGCAACAATGTTTGGAACTTTTTTTTTTAATTGCACGCTCTATCTAAATCATTAAAGTTTAGTTTTGTACTACATGTCGCCTTCAAACACAAACCAATAATGTTAGTTATTATAAATATAATACAAGGAAAAAAAGCAATACTGTAGTGCCCATATTTTAAATTTTGGAAAACCTTATTTGCTTCTAATAAAAAGTATAATAATCAACCCATGATGTGAGCAACTAAATTATGTGAAAGGTCAAATAACTGTTGATTCTTCCTTTCAAAGAGTACCATTAGGCATACATATGCGGTTCCGGCGTAGGTTTCAGTGCAACTGCTGAAACCCCTGTGCCCTTAAGTTCACCTTACATATCGGGTGAATCAAATAAACCACACTGGCAGATCATATACTGCTGTAAGTCGTATAAACTGGCGAGGTTCATAAATACACATTTCTAGAGTTGTCAGTGACTCACGGTAAAAAAAAATCCCACGTAAAAATCTAACCCATCTTAAAAAAAATTAACTGACATGTCAAAACCCCTATATCCATCATCATGTAATAACTAAGCCCCCAATTAAAATACCATAACATAAAAATAAAAATACTAGCTACATTAAAAATTAATTTAAAATGACCAAATATAAATAAATTAATTACAAAATAAAATCCTAACATTACACGAAAATAAAAAAACTTTAGATTCCATAAAAAACATAACTTAAATTAAAATAAAAAAGCTAAGATTACAGAAAAAAACTAACTACATTATCTAAAATATAAATAGTTAATTCTAATCTAATCCCCGTTAAAAACAAAAAGCCACCCCAAAATAAAAACACCCCCTAAACTAGCAATAAACTACCAATAGTCCTTAAAAGGGCCTTTTGTAGGGCATTGCCCTAAAGAAAACAGCTCTTTTACAAAAAAATACAAAGTACCCCCTAACAGTACAACTCCCCACACACCCAAACCCCCAAAATAAAAAAGACCTAACTAAAAAAAACAACTAATCTACCCATTGCCCCTAAAGGGGTATTTTTATGAGCATTGCCCTTAAAATCAGATCTTAATCTTAGGTTTTTTTATTTTTATGTAATCTTAATTTTTTTTTTTTTTCATGTAATGTTAGGATTTTTTATTTTAATGTAAAGATAGGATTTTTTATTTTTGGTAACTTTAAAATAATTTTTAAGGTAGATAGTCTTTTTTATTTTATGTAATTGTATTTTAATTGGGGTTAATTTAGGTTAGGGGGCTTAGTTTTTACTTTGCGTTGTGGGGGTTGGTGGATTAGGTAGATTGCGTTGTAGGGGGTTGATGGTTTAGGGATTAATAACTTTATTGGGTAGTTTGCAATGTGGGGTTCGGATTAGGGGTTAATAGTTTTAATAGGTAGATTGCGTTGTGGGGGGTTGGCAGTTTAGAGGTTAATACATTTTTTTATTGCTGTGGGGGGGATGGCGGATTAGTGGTGGATATTGTGCACGCGTTAGGTGTTTGTTAAGGCTTCCAGAGAGTATATCGTACTTCCATAGTCAGCACAAGGCTTGCTGAGCCTGCCTATGTGTGACGAGGTGAATATGGAGTAACATTTCTCCATTCTTGGATCGTAAGTCATTGCGCTGAATATGTGAGACCGACTTGCAACGCCGGTTCTATGTTAGTTTATGGGAGTATAAACAGCGGGCAATAGGTGAAATATACGCATGTAACTTGTATGTGCCGACGTATATGTGATCGGTAGATCCGACTTAAAATAGGCGATGACGGGTTTTTGCACCCGAGGCCGCATATGTAATCTCGCCCTTGGTGTGCTACCTAGCTTTCTCCAATAATGTGATAATAAAGATCTTTAAAAATGATGCACAAATAAAACAGTTTAGTGTTTAGAGCCATCTATAAAAATGTGGAAGCCAAAGACTTGATGAGCAGGAACAGGCTAAGAAAATATCTTACTTATAGAGCAATTATTTCTCTGTTAGTGCTTACATTTTAGATAATTTGAAAAACTCAAAAAATAAAGAAATAAAACTGCACTGCTGTGATTTGGTTTCACAATGGTATTATAGCCAGATTCAGTACTATTAAACTATCAGGCTTAAAACATCTCAATAATTAGTAAAGTATTATGGGTAGAAAATCCATTTGCAAAATACACACAAGTTTTTTACTCTTCCTCTCTTTCAGACCATTATCCCTCTTCCGCCAAACTTTATAGGAAGCACTATGGATTCTGGTAGGTAATGTTCTCCTGACATCCACCATACCCAGATTCTTCCATCAGACTGCCAGATAGGGAAGCGTGATTCTTCACTCCTGCTCTCAAGAGTTCAGTGGTGGCTTACTTTACACCACTCCAGCTGACTCTTGACATTCTGCATGTTTATCTGAGACTTGTGTGCAGCTACGTGGCCCATGGAAACCCATTTCATAACATTGCTGATGCATGGGTGGAGAGCTAACAAATTTGTCATAAAAGGGTCACATCTTGCCATCAACCGCTTAAAGTGAATGTCAATTTTGATGCTAAAGTGCCCGTTTTTTTTAAAAATTCGATTAAAAAAAGGGGCACTTTAATTCATCAAAATTTACATTTCACTCCTGTTGAGAAAAAAAACCTTACCTTTTAATCTTCACAGCAGCTCCAGCTTCCTCCGCTCGTTGCAAAGCCTCTTCCTGGGTCTAAAATGAGGAATCCAGCTTCCTCCAATCACGGCGTTGAATCAGACACTGATTCTCCCGGGGGGGAAGCCGTGATTGGAGGATGACCTATCCATCATTTCTGACGTCAGGAGTGAAATGTAAATTTTGATGAATTAAAGTGCCCCTGTTTTTAATTGAATTTTTAAAAACCGGGCACTTTAGCATCAAAATTGACATTCACTTTAACCTAGGCAATTTAGTCAGCTCTTTGCATAAATAAAAAGAGAGAAGCGCTCAACCTGGGAACGAACAATAGCATAATAGCTTGCTCTATGGCTAGTTACCACCCAAGAAGCAGCCTCTTTTTGCTCAAAATGTGCCTTTCACAGAGAAGAACTTTCCTGAAGCATATCAGTCTGATCCTGATGTCACAGTACAGTCCAGCCCCGAAATACCAGGCAATCCCTCTCTGAATGAGAGAAACAGCAAAACCCCAGACGTACGTTTCGGCCCATTGTGGGCCTCATCAGTGAGGTGCAGTCATATCCCTCTAGGCACACTGAGCAGCGGGTCCACATCTGGATTCCCGCATCACCCTTAGGGAGACTTCCCAAAATGTCCTAATTTGCATAAATAAAAAGAGAGAAGTGCTCAACCTGGGAACGAACAATAGCAAAGTTCTTCTCTGTGAAAAGCATTACTGGGCTAAAAGAAGCTGCACCCAGGTGGTAAATCGCCATAGAACAGGCTAACAATAGTATTGAGCCAGTTGTTCGTTCCTGTGAGTGTGCTTCTCTCTGTGTGTATTTAGTCTCCATATGGGAAAAAGGGGAAACCAGACATGGACTCCTTGCTTAGTGTGCTTAGAGGAATATGGCTACACCTCACTGACTAGGCCCAAAAAAGGCCAAAACAATTGTCTGGGGTTGCTGTGTTCCTTGTTCAGAGAGGAATTGCCTGGATATTTCGGCGCTGGACTGACCATATTTAGGCGGGATCAGACTGATATACTACAGGAAAGTTCCACTCTGTGAAAAGCATTACTGGGCTAAAAGAAGCTGCACCCAGGTGGTAAATCACCATAGAACAGGCTAACAATAGTATTGAGCCTGTTGTTCGTTCCTGTGAGTGTGCTTCTCTCTGTGTGAATTTAGTCAGCTCATATGCCCAAAAATAGTCTGCCATACAGAATCTATTCCAACTGATTGTTGTTATGTTACCAAATAAGGCAACATACACTGTATATATAATATAATGCAATATGTTTGATAAGATTTAGTAGACATGTGATTATTAGTTATTTGTTGTGTAAAGGAATAACAAAGTTATCCTTGGTTTTCCATATTAGGTTAGTTCTACATAAGCTATATTAGAACTTAAATGCAACCGAAAATATTTTTAGTTCTAATATATCCATTGTCTGAACTAACTGAAACTGAGGATAGATTCTTTATTTGCTTCTGCAATAAATAACATTACTAATATTTGCATTGCTTGTAACTGATAATATTTAGTCTGAATCTATGGATAACATGCTTTTTGAGTAGTTTAAACAATCATGTAACCCTGACCACCTTAGATTTTAATACAAATTGTATGTATTTTATTGAATGTTTATATACACATGCTTTGCTCTTATGCATTATTTTTAAAAATGTATTAAATGTATGTACTATCTGTTTTGGAGTCACATCTCTCATATTCACAGCATTTTCACTATTTAGGGCTGTTTGCACCTGAATGATAAGGAGTATATCACAAGGGTTTGTGCTCATCAGGCTTTTCGTTCCTATAACGAGTTAAAAGTAAACGCGATAGCATGAGCGCAATCACAATTTACGCTAGAATGATTACCATGACTTCATAACTCTGGTTAATTGTTTTGCGAAACATAAAAGTTGCACAAAAACATCAAAAATACATTACAAAGTACACTTACACTAATAATAACACCATGTAATAAACATTATTGAAAAATATATTGCACACAAAAGTTATAAAGGTTCAAAGATATGAGGTCTCAGGTGTTAGAAAAAAAAAGTCAGGCAAAGGGCTTTAACATAGAGATACATAAATATACATGTCTTAATATGTATGTATATATATATATATATATATATATATATATATATATATATATATATATATATATATATATATTGTATATTGGGTTAGCACAAATGAGAATATGCAATCATGTTTGCGTGAGAGTAAGGTGTTTTATTCCACTTTTTTTCTCTGTTGATTTCTTGGGGGAATACTACGTGAAAGCGCACGCAATATTCTAATTTCAGATTTTTGTGCTTGTCAGTTTACTTTCAACTCATAACACGAGTATAACCCAATAAGTACAAAACGTTTAATTCTAGCGCAAGCAGGAGCGTTAATTTGCGCTCCACTCATAATATAGGACTTTTTATATATTTATAACAATTCTGGTAATTGTATTATATGTGTGGTATTTCTTTTTTTATGTTGTTTGTACATATTGTTAAAGCACTTTTAATTTAAGACAAACAGCATTTTGTATAATATATAAGTTGCTGACAAATAAAACTAAGGAGGGGTGTACTTGTGATTTACTATTACTGTGCTAAAAGCTGCTGGAAAAGACAGAACGCTTATGGGATGCATTAGGGACTTCTGCCTATGGGTGCTATAGATTGTAGTACAGCCCTGATTATACCATATTAATTAAGAATCTGAAACTTACTTTTTTACTATTTTTCAAATACCATCTTGGCAGAAAGATGACATATCACATTTCACATGCAATCACTGCATGTATGTGAGTTTTATATATCTTTTTTTTTCTAATTTGTAAAATGTGCGTAATTTACATTTATAGCCAAGAATGTTTATTTGTTACAACTGTTTAAAATAACTTGGAAAAATACATATTTCCAGTTCTTTCCTGATTATATAAAACAACTATTATTAATATGAAGCATATGAGTGGTGTAGTTTTAATTATGTTTTGTTTTTTGTTATTGCACTATTGCTTGCTTATACATATGTGTTTAACCACAACAAAGGGGTTAAATGCATAGTTAAACTTAGGTCCAGAGCAGAAATGCATGGATGATCTTTAGATAAAAACAGACTGATGAATTTATGTTCATGGCAGCCAATCACTGGCCATATCCAGCTGTGGAGAGGAACTTGATTGAAGTTGAGCTGATTTTAACTGTGTCAGGAGTTACTGCACTTTTATGCATAGGTGTCTTTAAAGGGCAGTACTAGCTTCCAGCTTAATTGCTGGCCTCCCATGTTGCCTGCAAATGTGATCAACCTTCCCACCCAGTATAGTGTTTACCCACCACCAGTACACCCAGGACATGCCCAGACTATACCCAGCCGGTCCACGATGCATCAACACTGCCCAAGATAACCCGTGTCTCTGTCCATCCTTATATGGCCGCCCACAAAACACAAATAGGGCTTTAGAAAATTGTGGGAGGCTTTTGTACCCCATAAATGTTGTTTCTGGAGATGTCATTGTTTTTATGCCCTTTAAACTCAGGAGAGTTTATGTGTCCTTAGAACTCTATAGCAGCAGTATTTGCAACAGTTTATAACTGCTACAAATCAGTGGTAAACAGAGGCGGTACATGTCTCACATGATCGTTGTTACTATGAGTACCACCTGATAAACAGCTGGGCATGAGACACCTTTTGAGAGTAGAGACTTTTTTGACCTAACTTAGTACTTATAGGGGAATCTGGGGTCCATTTTAAAGATAAGAGCACCCTAAGATTACCCTAGACAGTTGATTGTAATTCCTATAGTAATCACTTGCTGCTTAGTTCAGCATAAGACTGCTCCTTTGAAAGATAATAAAATCCCTCTTTCATATGATAGTTTTTGTTTTTGGGTGTGTGATGCCTTTAGAGGATAAGGGTTCCTTTTGAGCCACTAGACCCTTATAAAGTAGTTACATTAAAGTAATTGTAAACGTTAATACATTACTGTCCAGTATGTAAACGTATTCTTTAAAACTAATTCATTAACATTTTGAAAGCCACTTCATTTTTAAAATATTTACCACTGAGTTATGGTAAACATACCACCGGTCCTCCGCCCACATCTTTATTTAGGAGGTCAATGACGAATCCGGCTTCCTCCAATCGTTGCGTACCCCATGAGCTGGACGCCAGATTCTTCATTGATTTCCTAAATACAGTATGAACTGCAGGCGGAGGAATTGCAGCGGTATGTTTTCCATATCGCAATGGTAAATATTTTTAAAATGAAGCGGCTTTCAAAATGTTAATTAATTAAAGTGCCCCTGTTTTAAAGATTACTTTTATATGCTGGGCTGTAATTTAGTAAAGTTTACAATCACTTTAATTAAGTGATTGTACTAGTCAATAGCATGGAATTATTTATTTATCTTTATTTGCATGCTAATCCTCAATTTATCATACAAGGCCACTATTTACCTTATACATGTATTTCAAGAATATTTTTGAAAAAAAAGTCTAATATAATTTATAGCAAATTTTATATAAAAAGAATAAAGAACTTCAAACATGGCCAAGTTTGCTTTAACTCTCAATAGAGTATGTGTTAGAATTCCATTGTCACATCTCTTGAAAAGATCAAAATATTGCTGATCCATTTACCTTGGATCTATAGATAACAGTAAGTGATGATTTAAAATGATTATTACATTTCTTTTCTGCAACAAATATTTCTGTAAAATGTCTGTTTGACAAAAATATAATTAGAAACGTTCTTTACAAATTAAACACTTTGACAGCAGTGGGTAAAGAAATGCTTTCATCTTTGTAATGTACCATGACCATAAAGCATAGCAATGAAGTTTTATATAGTGTTATAATAAAATAACATTGGAGTGGTATAATGGACACGCTGTTTAACTATGTTTAGTGCTCTGATTGTAAACAGCTGGTAGAAAGTCTATTTTTTAGATTCATATATGATGTTTTCCTTTCTAAAGCAGGCTTGTCCAACATAAGGCCGGGGGCCTCAACCCACATCTCCTTGTAGCCCTCTGATATTAAAAAACAGCAAAGTTCCTTTTTAAGAAGGACATGCGTACTAATAAAGAAGAGGACAGGAATTTAAACTAAGAGACAAGCAATTGGGTGAGAGCCAGAATATGTAACTATTTTAGTCTGCAGGACTGTGCACTACTTTGTTATCGCCTATGTAATCACCTATATAAACACCTATGCTTTTATATTAAAATTGGGATCTTAGTCACACAATATGGCCATATTCTGCTTGCTTAGCCAGTCACCAACTTACAAGGTGTCCCAATGTTGACTGGTCCAACTCCTAACTCTACAATACTTTGCCTTTATGGGCTGAATCATTCCTGTGTCTCTCTTTATAATTACACAAAATACACAAGATGGGAGCAGCTCTAAAAAAGCTATTAAAGGACACACTATGGATATACTAACTAAGATACTATAAAAACTAAATAGGGTCTATGTGCATATAAAAAGAGAGATAGATATACTTTATCTATAAAAAGAATCAACATAAAATGGACAAAATATCAATAATTTATTAATACATATAATTGTGGTAAAGACAGATTCATAAAATATATCCGGATATATTGCAATTCTAATAATACATATATAGTGAATAAAATCAGTTAGATTCTTAGATTCTTGCACCTGGGCCCTGTGGTTTCTAGTTACACCTCTGCCTTGAGTTGCTATGTTATAGAGATATACTTATTCCTCCATATCCAGTGTGTCAGCTTGTCAGCTCTATACAGCTGTGTGATCACACCTTTTCTTTTTGCTTAATTCTTGTTGAAGTTGCTCTATACACTTATAGCGGTTGGTTGTGGCCGGGTGTAGTAAGCGCTGGTAGTGTTTTTCTTCTTCCTCTGTAAGTAGGGCCATTACCGGAGTTCCACAAACCCGTCTGTCCGTTCAGCTGTGTTTAGAAATTCAAATGGGTGCCAATCAGGGTACACCTCTACGCTTTTCAGCTCTGAGAGCCTTTGTCAAGAAAAACCTACCACTAAAAATCCTAAACTACCCATTGCCCCTAAAGGGGCATTTGTATGGGCATTGCCCTTAAAAGTGCATTCAGCTCTTTTACTGCCCTTAAAAGGGCAATCAGCTCTTTTCCAGCCCATTAAATCCCTAATCTTAAAAATAAAAACAAAACAAAAATAAAACAAAATCCTAAGACTAAGCCCCAAATAGGTACTCACGTTCCAGAAGTCCGGTGGAGGTCTTCTTCGAGGCGGCTCCATCATTTTCTATCTTCATCCGGAGCAAAGGCGGTGCGGAGCGAAGGCGGCGCGGAGTGGAGGGGCAGCGCTGGCTTCCCCGATGCGTGGATCCACAGCGACGGTCCTCAATGGCAACGGTCCTCGACTGCGGCGCTCCTTGGTGGTGTAGAGGCTCCTCTTCATGAGATCGTCCCTCGCACACTGAAGATTGAATGCAAGGTACCCCATATTTATTGATTTGAACAGCCAATAGGATTTCAATAGCTCTCATGCTATTGGCTGATTTCAAAATTTCAGCCAATAGGAATGCAAGTTCCCCAAATTGCATTCAATCTTCAGTGTACGACGGACATCGGATGAAGAGGAGCCTCCATGCCACCGTTGGGGACAGCCACTGAGGATCCATGCAATCGGGGAAGCCAGCTTCGCACCTCCGCTCTGCGCCACCTTTGTTCCGGATGAAGATAGAAGATGATGGAGCCGCCTGGAAAAAGACCCTCTCTGCCGAACTTCAGGAACGGTAAGTACCTATTTGGGTCTTAGTCTTAGGATTCATTTCTTTGGTGACCTTTTAAAAATAAACATAAACAAAACGGTTGTTAAAACTTATTGCAAAATCATCTTCACTAAAACATGTGTTAATTTGATACTTGTCTTATGTTTTAGTTTAAATCATATTCATAAAAAGTTGTTTCTACTCTATATACAGTGTGTGTATGTGTATATATATAAATAAAATTTATAGGAGGGACTCAAACTGTATATAAGTTAACTGGTTCATAAATTGGAGTTCCCAGGTAAAAGCTACAGCTTTTTTTTTAAATAACGGATTCAATGATACTTTACTGATTGTTACAACAGAGCAATCGGACTTGGGGATGATTATTTCTGATTATTTGAAATTTGGTAAACAATGTAGTACTGCAGTGAGTAAGGCCAGTAGAATATATTATTATATTATTTGCAGCAGAAAAAGTAAGGTTCTTATGCTATTCCACAGATCACTAGCTAGGACTCCTCTTGAGTACTGTGCACAGTTAGGAGGTCATATCTCCTGAAGGATATAAATAAACTGGAATCTGTTTAAAGGAGGGCTTCTAATAAAACTTACCAGGAAAGGCTCAATTGCATAAATATGTATAGCTCAGAGGAGAGAATGGAAAGAGGCGATATGATATGATAGAAGTGGGGCTTAACTCTTGGGGAGTCGACCCAGCAAGCTAGGTCTTTAGCAGATAATCAAGATGCCGGCATATATCTCATGTTAATGGAGAGTTCACTGCAGAAGCCACTGGGAAGCGGCCATCTTTATATACACATGGCGTAGGACAACTCTTACAATCCTAGATCTACTCTCCCTATACTATTAAGAAACTGCTCCTTAATAGCCACCATGGAAGAGATCTACAATGTTATAGATGTATTGCTATTGGACCTAAAGAGAGAGCTCCTTATTCTTGAGGTGTTTTTTGTTTTCGAGCAGCCTGTTAATTTGTATCTAGTGAGTCCTTATGGTTTTGTTTATTATAGCCGCACCCTGTATATTATATTCACCTTTCCATACACATCTTGTACAGATGTTATACAGATATGTCCTACTTGCTTTCTCCATTGGTTGATCCTGCAATACATGATGAATATACTCCTCTTTAAGAAATAGTATTACCTGTATAAAGTAGTGAGCCCCCTACATTGCGGCTGACTCCCTTCCCCCCCCCCATAGTTTATTGGTTAAACTAGGGAAAATGTATCCCACTTATGATCTATATCCCCAAAGTATTTATATGTTCACTTCACCATAGAGGTAAATTATAGTCCTCATCCCAATCAATAAAGTAAAATGAGGTTCCTATAATATAGGTTCTTGCATATAAGTTTAAGGCGCCTTTCTAGACAACTTGTAAAATGTCAGCTGTTTTAGCTATATTCAATTTATGAATCTACTGTAAGCACTATAATTCTAGATCCTACATTCCCTCTGCATATGCTTTAGAAGTAATTTATTATATTACTAGGCGATAAGCCTGCCCAGAGGGAAGCCTATGTTTAAAAAAATACAACCCCCCAAGCTAAAGTTACAAAAAATAAAAAAAGTAAAAATACAGAAAAAAATAAACAAAGCTATCAAAAATAATAAAATTAAACCTAAACCAATACCCCTATAAAAATGAAAACACTCCCTAATCTAGTACTAAACTACCAATAGCCCTTAAAAGGGCCTTTTGTAGGGCATTGCTCTAAGTTAAACAGCTCTTTTACCACTAAAAAATACTAAGTCCCCCCTAACAGTAAAAATCCCCCTACCCCCCAAAATAAAAAAAACTAACAATAAAAAAACTAAACTACCCATTGCCCCTAAAGTGGGATTTGTATGGGCATTGCCCTAAATATGGTATTCAGCTCTTTTACTGCTCTAAAAGGGGCAATCAGCTCTTTTTCAAGCCCCAAAAACCCTAATCTTAAAAAAAAACACCCCAAAAATGAAAATAAAAAAGCCTAAACCTAAGCCCCAAATAGGAACTCACTGTTTCTGATGTCCAGCGGAGAAGGTCTTCTTCCAGATGGATCCATCATCTTCTGTCTTCATCCAGAGTGAAGGCAGCGCGGATCGTAGGTGCGGAACTGTGTTCCTGATGCCTGGATCCTCAGCGGAGGTCCTCGGCGGCAGTCCTCGGCGGCATGGAGGCTCCTCTTCATCCGATGTCCGTCGTTGACTGAATATTGATTGCACGGTACTTTTTTTTTAAATCAGCCAACAGGATTAGAGCTACTGAAATCCTATTTGCTGTTCAAATCAGCCAATAAGATTTCAGTAGCTCTCATCCTATTGGCTGATTTTGAAAATTTCAGCCAATAGGAATGCAAGGTACCCCAATAAATATTTTTTTTATTTCAGTGTCCCTTTAAGCATCAAAGAATTCCCACACTGTTGGCTTCCAAACCTTTTACTATAAGTCAATTTCCCTAATAAGGCACAAGCAAGTTCAGCAATTCCAAAAAACATAAAGATTTTGAACATACACAGTAATACTTGTGCAGTGGGTACTGAAGAATGCTGAATGAATGCTTGGCAAACATAGTTATGGTTAGTGTCTTACATGCTGCTGAGTTTGAGTACATTTTGAGAATCTTTGTCAGGCTGCCCAAGACCAAAAGTACCCTCCATAACTCCTGGCATAAGGTGGAGGGACACTCTGGGAACAGAATAACACGTACAGACTATCAGGCAGTAGCAACCATCAGTTCAGGTTGTCTCTCAGGCTGAGTAGTAATAGAGTCACATATGCCCACAGAAGGGATCCCAGGACAATATAACAGAAGAGTTAACAGACAAGCTGGGTCAGCAACAAGTGGTCAAAAACAGGAACCAAGGGAGAGTCAGAAGAGTAATTTAAATCCAAGCCGGGGTCTGAAACAATTAAGAAAATGCAGGACAAAAACAAGAGAGTGGTCAGGTCAAGAACACGGTAGAGGTCAATCCAGTAGACATCACTTCCAAAATTGAACAGCACACTCAGGAGGCCAGTCCAAGTCCGACGATCAGGTAAAGATTACCGTGGACAAAGGGAGGGAAAAATTATGTAATACATGAGACTGAAGACAAAAAATATGTGACAGGCGATTGACTCTGAAAAATAACTCATCCGCAAGCCAATAAAGTGATGCAAGATAACCAGGCCGCAAAAAAAAAAAAAAAAAAAATTATATCTGACAAATTGTTATGCGAATAAGCAGTTCTCCAAATAGCTTGTGAGAAAATATACCATTATTTCTTGAAGTAATTTTAGCTATGTTGTATCTGTTTTATTTACTGCCTAATCTTGATACTCTTTCTGTATGTTGTTATTGTTATAGCATTTGAGTATGTGTGTTGAGACTGGTCACAAAGAAGAGCTGCCATTTTTATACTTGTACGCAACTCTTAAAGAGAGAGTAAGAGACAAAGTAATCCAATCTTTCACAAAAGACAGGGAATCAAACACTCTTCTCAAAATGTTCCATTGCCATACTGTTGATGATATTATGTGGACCATTGAAATTTAGTTTTTATTAAACCTGGAATATTATTTAATAGGGGTTATATAAGTGTGCAATTTTATAATTATTTTGAGAGTTTGTTTCTTTTTCTTACGTCTTGGAAATACCGCCATTCATTAAGAATGAACATTTGTTTACGGCTCACTTAAACTCATAAATACATAAGAACATATTTATACAGAGTAGGATATTTAATGAAAAACTGAGTCAACATCACATGTATTATATTGAAATTGTTGTTTAATGTTATTTTACTTCAGTAAGAAATTGTTAATACAAACACACACACACACACACACACACACACACACACATATATATATATATATATATATATATATATATATATATATATAAATAAAACAAATCAAATATAATAAAGTTAGTAAGTTAAAGCATGTGTCTGAGTATTTGATTGAACAATGCAGTAGTTCAGTGGGCACGGCCAGTAGAGTATTTTTTAAGAAGAGATACTAGAAGCTTCAAGTCACTTTACAGATCACTAGTAAGACTTAATATTGAGCCCTTAGTGCAATTCTGGAGCTTATATTTCAACTGTGGGAGACTTTAAGAATGCCTGGAATAAACATAAGGCTATTCTAAAAATTAATTAAGCTCACATTTTATAGGAAAAATGGGCAGACTTGTTGGGCCTGTGGTTCTTATCTGCCGTCAATATGTATGTTTCTATGTTTTTATTCACTAATTAGTAAAATATTAAAAACAATACTGATGTATTGGAAGATATTTAGTTTACCTTCTTTAAGTTTTGTTATTTTATTACAGAGTATGTAAAAAAAAAAAATGTGAGAATAACACATGGTCTGTTACATCAGTACAACATTTCAGAATAAGGCAACCTACATAGTTGTTTGTGAATCTGTTGTATTTCAACTGGCTTTGGTGTTTATATGTTGGTTGTTTGTTTCAATATTATTTGTATCAAAAATGACATATTCTGGCTTGTGATATGTGTTTTACACTGAAGATAAAACAAACTTGCAATTTTGTATAAAAGGTTTTACCTTCTGTTAAAAGTAGTATGTGCTAACTAATATGTCTGGAGCCTTCTTTACTGTAGACTATTTATAGTATTATTGACATATTATTGCATTATTGCCTTCTTTTATTTGCTTGTAAATAATAAAACTTAACAAAAAAGTATGTGCCACCTGCAAAAGGCATGATTAACAACTTAATGACCATGCCCTACCTTGTACATTGCTGGTCATTAAAGATTTGTCGGCTCATAATAGAGCGGGTGTCACCACTAGAAGCAAGACTGGTCCTATTATGACTTCCCGCCCTCCTGAAATAGTGCAATATTGCTGCTGGCTGGCAAGACCACGTTATCAAAAAATCAAGCCCATTACAACACCAGCAACCTACAGGGTATGCCGCTGGTCATTAAGGGGTTAAAGGGGCACTAAACACAAAAAACATTTCATGAGGTTTGTTTTGAGGATATTCCCAACCTCCCTCTAGTCATCGGTACTGCCATGTTGAAATCTAACCTTCACTGCATACCAGTTCTGATGTGTTTGAAGGAGAGTTTCTGCACATATGCAAACGTCTTTAATGTAACCTAGGATCCAAAATGGTAGCACCCATGATTATAAGGGAGGTGCATGAAATGTGTTTAGTGTCTCTTAAGTAACCTGTCATTAGCAATAGGTATGTAGGAAAAGGTTTTACTGATATTTGTAATATTCTAGCTGTTATTTATATTTCACACTGTGATTGTGATGACTATGGGACAAAAACATTTTTACTTGGTCTGTAAACAAATATTTACAATCAACTCAAAGCTTCAAGATCAGAAATGTATCTGGAAGCTATGAAGTATGCCTCATATATTACTGAAAGTGTGATCTTATGTCATATATTATGAGGCCCATTTATCAAGCTCCGAGTGGAGCTTGAAGGGCCGTGTTTCTGGCGAGTCTTCAGACTCGCCAGAAACAGCAGTTATGAAGCAGTGGTCTAAAGACCGCTGCTCCATAACCCTGTCCGCCTGCTCTGATGAGGCGGACAGGATTTGCCGCAATTCAACCCGATCGAATATGAGAGCGTATCGCTCTCCGCATTCAGCAAGGTCTTGCGGACCTGTCGGATCAGGTCCACAAGACCTTTGATAATTCGGCCCCAAAATGTCAAAAAATAAAGTTAATGCCACATTTTAAGTTATTTTATAAAAAAAAGCAGAGTGGAAATTCCTAGATTTATTAATTACAATTTTCCCGCAAGTATGAATATAGGATGTGTCTATTCAACAACTAAAGCTAAATATATTTTTTGGGCTGGTACTCAGGGCCTAATGATGAAAGGTTCACTGACATGGAAAAAAATCTTTCAAAATCTTTGGGGGCATTTTTAGCATTAGATTTTAATGTATGTTTCTCTGCATCACATCCAGATCCCTGCATATCAAGATAAACAGCTCACAAGATAAAATTTGCTTTTCTAAAATTCTTGAAGTGACCTTGCAGTACTGGCAGGACGTCTTAGATAATCTTGCAAGAGAAGAGCTTGTTAAATTATCGGGCCTCTAAAGACAAGTTTCAAATCTCTATTCAGTGAGAAATTAAATTAATGTATTAATATTATTTCTTGTCTTTTTTTTTTTACAAGATATGTGATTGAAATTTACATTTCCTATTTTAAAGAAGGAGCTTTTAATTGATGTTAAATATATACAGTAGACAGGCTGATATGTAAATCATTTTGCCTTTAGAAGCCAGAGAAAACTGATTTTTAATATCATGAGATCAGTCAGTCTGGATTAGTCTGTCAAGGCCTGGTTTCTGAAAGTATGCATAAGCCACACTTCTAAATATATATCCTAACCAGAGAAGCAAGAACAGACTATCTTCCAAATCATTATAAAAAAAAAAAAACTACATTAGGTTCCATTCCACACCCACCATCAAGTACTGAAAAAACACTTATGTGTATATAATGTTACCTATTATACTCCCAAGACTTACAGGATTGCTTTAGAGACCACCCTGGAGTCATTGTAATTTGCACATCATCAGACATCATCAGGCTTGTAAAGTCATTAACTAAGGTAAACATTTTTTATTTGTGATGACTTGAATGATTAGCAGATTACCTTACTGATTACTTCACAAGCATGAACAGCCTGTGATTGACTTGAGCCATCTCATTTAAATAATTCGGCCTGAGGGCATACTTCAGGATGGCTTCTTATGAATAGTCTGGAGTCATCGATTACTTTAGAATAACTCCAGGAAGATCATCCTTTTTGACTGGGGACTCTATCCTGCATATGAGAGCAACACTGTTACAATGTGATGCATTAAACACACTAAGAGATCCTTTAAATCCATGTTGTGATTAAAAGATGACAAGGGATGTTTGCGAGTATCAACATTTTATACAGTTTAATATCTTACACATCTACAAAAAGAGCTACTTTAAAAAAATATGTTATTTGTACCCAAATATTTTGATATGTTTTGTCATATTATTTCACAGTTTAATAGTGCTAGAAGGTAACTATTTGTGAATACAAAGCACAGTTTAAACATTAATGACATACTTGCCAACTGTAACAATTTTCCTGGGATTGTCCCTGATTTTGGTCTCCTGTTCTATGGTACAATTGTCTCTGGAGTCTTTCTCACATTGTAAAAATATGCCCCGAGCTTTGGACTAGGTTTTGTATATATATGTATATATTTGTTTGCCTGTTGTGGCATCTGAGTATCCTACACTTTACAGAAGAACAGCAGAATAATTACAATAATTAATATTTTCTGAAAACTGTATAATTTTCAATGGGTTTTGTAGAGTAGCCGAGTAGGTGGAGCTATGGAAACCATTGGTGGGCATGGTCAGCACTCCCATAAACCTGCTTACTTGATTGCTGTGTTGGATAGGTGCGTTAGGAAATATTTGAAATAGCAGGGCTGAAAGGTTTATATATATATATATATATATATATATATATATATGTCTGTATTTTTTATTATGTGTGTCTGTATATATTTATATGTGTATGTGTCAAACACCTTGTCATATACCATATCCCTTTAAATCCCTTTTTATACATTTATTTCAATAATAGACTTATATTTTACATTTAATATGTATAAATATGAGTGTAATCATTTATTTTACAAGCCCAGGATATTGATAAAGCACCCTGCACTACCAATAGCGCTCCACTTGTAATCTAGGCGTTAGTGAATATGGAAATCAAGTCTAGCCGTAAAGTGTGCCATTGTTGCACACATTTATAAATCTTGTTTGTCGCATCCAAAACTGCTATATACAAAAAGTTTGACAACTACCAAAAGATTTTATATTTATTATTCAATCTACTTTAAATACATGTATCACTGAAATAGACTATCTATTGTAAATACGGCTATGCATTGCACTTGTTATTTCTTATAAAGAACATCAAATTCATGAGAAACTGAGTCCTCTGAAGTTACAGCCTCTGTGTGTTTTACTTTACAAGGCCAGACAGGGTGCATGCCTTTGCAAATTATTAGCACACCTGTGTTATGAACGCAGACTTGTGAGCTGTTAAATCAGATTATAAAATATGGTTTCATAAAGCTCTGATTCAGATGGGGATCATGAAATGCTTTTGAACAGGCCGTCAAAACCAAGTTAATATTATGTGTACAGTACAGAGAAAATCTGGATTAGCTCTCATGCTCCATGAGAGACACCTGCATAGTGTGATTTTCACATGATCTACAAAAGGTATCTAACGACATGACACAATATCACAGTGCACTGACCACCAGCTATGCAAAGCTGTCAATCACTTCTATGTCTGCTAAAACTGAGCCCTGCTACTTTTTAGAGTGATCCCTTGTCAAATATTATATGCTGTATTTGTTATGGTTCAATCAGTGCTGATAAAAATGACCAGCCTTGATTTTATTTTTATTTTATGAGCAAGAAATCTGTCTGTAGATCTAGACTGAGGTATTTTAGCAACATATGGGTTTTCGGCTAGCTGGGTCATGAAAGTATTTGCAAGGGGTCCTCCTCATGGCCATTACCAGAACAGGCAGTAATGCTTGGTTAGTGGACAGTTACCGGAGAGATGCTATATATATTTTAATATCTTTAATATATCATTTAATAGCTGTAAAGTAACTTCTACTGCAGGGTTTCTAAACAGCTCTGCTGTGACGGCCCTGCTGGTGGGCCGCAATCTGGCATACATTTTTGCAGACCACCCACCGCGCTGTGAACTGCCCCCACCTGGTATTCGTTATGCGTGGAGAGGCAGGTTTGTCAGAGTGCCATTGCGCATGTGTGCATGTGCAATATGTGCATTTAGCTGCCTTTTGGTGGGAGGACAGCATGGGACAAGGAGCAGACAAGAGCGGCCGTGGACACCACAGGTAAGTACCTTTAGTGCCACCAGTCTCCCACTGACACCAATGAACCCACTGGTACCAATGAACATATATAGATATATATTTTCTTCCACTTACACAATGGATTTTAGGGTTGGTCCCCCTTTTGCCTTCAGAACTGCCTTAATTCTTCATGGCATAGATTTTACAATTTTGGTCCATATTGACATGATAGCATCATCCAGTTGCTGCAGATTTTTCGGCTGCACATCCATGATGCGAATCTCCCATTCCACCACATCCCAAAGGTGCTCTATTGGATTGAGATATGGTGACCGTGGAGGCCATCGGAGTACAGTGAACTCATTGTCATGTTCAAGAAACCAGTTTGAGATGATTTGAACTTACCATTACACCACCACCACCAGTCTGAACCGTTGATACAAGGCAGGATGGATCCATGTTTTCATGAATGTCGCAGCTGAAATCTAGACATTAGACCAGGCAAGTTTGGTGAGTGTGTGTATGTAGATTTTCTTTGGGATCCGGAGTATCGCTTTTATATATGAACTTTTTATATATGAACTTTTGATCCATTTATTTTTGTGCTATATGTGATCTCTGATATATGATTAGAGTTGGGGTGTACCTCATATACCATTATACTATTTATAGTATGCTATTTATTGAAGTATTTCACTGCTATTGAATTGTGTTAAGCACACCATTGTGTTATTTGATACCGGCTGCAGACAAGATAGTACTGTCTAGTAGTTTCTGCACTGACTGAATTTTTATATTTATGTTTACATATTTTTTATTCATCTGAACTTATTTTCATTTTTACTCAAAGACATTTTTATTATAATAAATATTACAATAAGTTTTACTACAAGACGTCTATCTGCCATGATCCTCTGGAATATTTGAGCACTATATTCCTCATACTCTTTATGTTACTCTTGTATAGATTGCGCCTCTGGTTTACAACTCCCCTTTCATTTAAAACATTTTCAGGGCCGGCTTCTTTTAACTTGGTGGAATACTTGTTTGAGTAATTGACATTTTAACAATTAAACCTAGACTCATGCCATTTATCACTTAAAGGCACACTGAACCCAAATTTTTTCTTTCGTGATTCAGATAGAGCAGGCAATTTTAAGCAACTTTCTAATTTTATTACAAGACCAGAGACTCCTATTTTTGCATTAATCTTTCTTTACTACTCAATGCAGCCTTTTAAAGAACAATAACATTAAGATAGATAACATAAAACATAATAAGAAGCTAACAGAAGCTTTTTATAATGAGAGAAAAAACAGCCAATCAGCACAGAGAACAGGCTATAAATTAAGTACACATCAAACACTCTTCCTCTTTCTTTTGCTGCTCAAAACAGATAAGTTGTGTTTATATACATGTTCATTGACCTTGTATATTTTGCTTATTTACATACATACTCATTTTATAATTTTTTGTAGCCTTGAATAAAGTGACATTGTAAAACCTAATGCTGAACGTTTTCCTACCATTTCCTTTCTCTTCACAAATGTCGTTTTTTCATTTTATTATTCTATTTCACTCTTCTCTCATGTGCTATATAGCCTTACGTTTTTAATTGTCGCATATTCCGTTTTTTATTCTACCTGTATCCTTCTATGTTTGTACGACTTTTGTCTCCTCTCCCTTCCTGCTCCTGTCTCGGCAGCTCCGACGCCATTTTGTGGGCTGTTCCCCTCCCTCCCTCCCGCCCATCCATGCTGACGTGTTATTTACCTCAGTCAGCCAGACACAGCTTCCTAGGTGGTCGAGTTGTAACATTGTTTGCCGTTACACTCGACATTACTGCATTATTCAACAATTAATTCCCTTTTTCAGGCCTGTATTGCCATCTACTGGCTTTCATTATATACATCTTTGCCAATTGTTATTTATTTCAGGGAATTGCTCAATTTTGTAATAACGCTTTTACCTCATACTAATTTAAGTTTAAGCTAATATTGTTACTGACATAATACATTTTCTGCAAATATATATATATTCTATACATCTATATTAATTTATATATATTTTATTAAGGGAGCTAATTTAATTATATTTACTTATTTTTATTTTGGTTCAGACATATTTAATCCCATAATGTCTGAATTGCAAGCAGATACATCTCCCTTAACATTACAAACTGTACAAAATATGATAGACACTTCCATGAATAGTTTATTTGATAAAATGTCCTCATTGATGGGAGGAAAACAGAAAAAGATTTCTTTAAAAAGAAAAAACCCATCTATTGCCTATAAAGCAAGCAAAAAACGTATTGAAAAATCTCGACAGCTTTTAGCTGACCCTATTGTTCCTCACAGCAAAGGAAGGAAAACCGCTGTCAATAGAACCCTGCACCCCGAGGGTAACCAAACGGGGGATACTTACATATGCAAAAAACTAAAATATAATGATAAAGATGTTTCAAATAATCCATCTTCAGAATCAGAAATTTCAGATGGTGATGAATATACAGATATAAATTCTGATAATTTTAATAATTCGGATAACTCCGACGGCCCCCCTGCGGCCAAGAAACAGAAAAAGAAACTTAAAAAATTTTATGATGTCAGTGAGGACGAGGAAGATTTTGTCGATTATCTGGGTAACCCCAGATTCAAACCAGACAAATTACACCATCCCCGGTCCGCCGAGTGGTGTTCCCCTATAGATTTAGCCAAATTTATTGATTATCAATTACGTAAGCCCCTGAAGAAACAAACCTGTAACAAGATGAAGGCCGAATGCCCTCGCCCCCTCTTACCTAAAAATGCATCTATCACCCCAGAGGTTGACCCCAAGATTTTAAAATTTATCGGCTCCCCTGGATACAAATTGAAAAAAGGGGTAGACAGATCCTGGAAAATTTGCCAGGACAAACTTCTGGACTCTGTCGGCCCTCTGACTAAATTATTTGAACTGTCCGAACAAGGAATAGCAGAGAATTGTCCTTTGGACCCTTACGTAGTCAGGGAATGGGTCCAAAGACTGCTTTGCTTTATCGGAAATACCAACTGTGCCATGTCTGGGGAAAGACGTCGGAACATTTTAAGGAAAATAGACCCCAAAATTTCGGATTTTTCCTCAAGCAATATCGCTTCCGACAAAAATGGTCTTTTATTTGGTGATTTATATCTTAAAGATCTTAGCCAATACGTAAACACTTTCTCCAATTTGAATAAAGTAAAAACATCAGTGAAGAAAATTTTCTACCCCCAAAGTTTCTCTGACAGGGCCGGGAGAGGCAGAGGCCGCTTTCCCGGCCGTCAATCCTATTTATCAAGGTCTCACTACTTTCCCCATCAAACTCAATTCCACCAACAATTCCAGTCTCAATACCAAAGAGGTTACTCAGAGCCATCTACCTCCTCCTTTTTCCCGTCAAGAGGTCGCCCTTGGACCCAGAGAGGTTTCAGGACCAGAGCCAGAGCTAGACAAGCTCCTGGTAAGTTCTTTATTTCCTCCTCTTCCTTTTTTCCCAGAAAAAAATTGGTGGCAGACTTGCCCTGTTTGCCCAAAATTGGGCTTCAATTACTTCAGATCATTGGGTCTTACAAACAGTTTCAGGCATTCTCATAGAATTTATATCTCCCCCAATCCAAATCTCTCTTCCTCATCCCATTCACTTTTCTCGAGAGGACGCTCTTTTGGTCAAAATGGAAATTTCAACTCTTTTTTCCAAAAAAGTGATTCTTCCAGTTTTCCAACCCCAAGATTTTTACCTGAGCAATTTGTTTCTAGTAAAAAAGAAAAACAATCAGTTCAGGCCGGTCATAAATCTGAAGACACTAAATACTTACGTTGTATACCACCATTTCAAAATGGAAGGAATACACTTACTAAGAGAGTGCTTAAGAGAAAACGACTGGTTGGTTCGCCTGGACCACACAGACGCCTACCTAACTGTTCCAATTGCTCAAGAACATTGGAAATATCTGACATTCCGCTGGGAAGACCAATTTTGGAACTTTACTTGTCTTCCTTTCGGCCTGTCCTCCGCCCCTTGGATTTTCACCAAGTTACTCAAACCTGTAGTGGCTTGGTTGAGACTCCGAGGTATTCGTCTAATAATTTACTTAGACGACATTTTATTGATGGACCAAGACTTTCATTCTCTTCAGAATCATTTAACTTCCACAATTTCCTTACTAGAATCCTTAGGCTTCATAGTGAACAAACAGAAGTCGATTCTTTATCCTACAAAATCCTTAATTTTCTTAGGATTTCAGATCGACACAATGCTTTCCACTCTGAGTCTTCCATCAGACAAAGTGAAGAACATCAAAAAAGAAATTTCAAGAACCCTATCAAAAGATTCAGTCCCCATCAGAACTATAGCCAGAATAGTAGGTTTACTATCATCCTCTATTCAGGCTGTTTTTCCTGCCCCCTTACACTACCGAGAACTTCAAAGATTGAAAATTCTTCATTTGAGGAAAGGGTTTTCCTATTCTCATTTGATTCCATTGTCTACAGAAACCAAAGAAGAACTTTCTTGGTGGCTTTCTCATTTGGAAGCCTGGAATGGACGAGCCATTTTTGGCAGAACTCCAGATTTTGTAATAGAATCAGACGCCAGTCTTTCAGGCTGGGGTGCGCGTTGTGGTCCTTCCATCACGGGTGGCAAATGAACATTGGAGGAGAAACGTTTCCATATCAATTGTTTGGAATTATTGGCTGGCTCGTTTGCAGTCAAAAGTTTTGCCAAATTTTCTTCTCCAGTTTCTATTCTCCTGCGTATGGACAATATTTCAGCGGTGCAGTATCTCAATCGTTTGGGAGGCACCAAATCGAGAGATTTGTCCAACATAACCAAAGAGTTTATTCATCTTTGTTTAGACAGGAATATTTCCATCAGAGCGGAATATATTCCAGGACAATCGAACGCAGCTGCAGACTGGGGATCTCGTTATTTAACAGATTCCAGCGATTGGAGATTAGACAGGAAAGTTTTTCTATCCCTTCAATCTCTCAGAGGTCCCTTTTCTTTGGACCTTTTTGCGTCCAGGACCAATTTCCAGATTTCCCCATATTTCAGCTGGCGCCCGGATCCAGAGGCTGCGGCCATAGATGCTTTCCTTCATCCATGGCCTCCCCAGAAAGCTTATGCTTTTCCTCCCTTTTCAATGATCCCGAGGACAATTTCAATGGTTCGCAGGGATCTCCTTTTCCTGACAATAGTGACTCCATTTTGGCCAACCCAATCATGGTATCCCTCCCTTCTGGAGATGACCATCAATCTTCCAATTCTTTTTCCCCCGCTTCCTCACCTGTTAGTCAACCCAGAGGGCGATTATCACAGTCTAATTCTCCAAGGGTCTCTTCTCCTGATAGCATGGACAATATCAGGGGACCCTGGTCCCTCCGAGGATTTTCGGAGGGAGCTAAGTCCCTCATTCAAGATTCCTGGGCCCCAGGTACCCGCAAATGTTATTTTGCTGCATGGTCAAAGTGGTCTGGCTGGTGCCTGCGCAGGGACTTGGATCCCGTTTCTTCTGATTTAAACGACATTGTTAACTACCTTTCACACCTTTTTGACTCAGGTCTGGCTTACAGAACCATTAATGTTCATAGGTCAGCCATTTCGGCTAGACATAATTTAATTAATAACCTCCCTGTCGGCAAACACCCCTTAATTTGTAGAATTCTTAAAGCCATTAGATTAAAACGTCCTCCTGTTCCCAAACACCAATTTTTCTGGGATGTAGACCTAATTTTCTCCCTTTTCAAATCTTGGCCTGAGAATAATTCATTATCTCTGAAACAACTTTCCGCTAAACTTGCTACTCTTCTTTGTCTAATTTCTTTCAGAAGAGTATCTGATGTGAAAGCTTTAGATTGGAACTCTAAACGTTTCTCTCCTGAAGGAGTTACTTTCTATCTTTCTCGAAGAACTAAAACTCTGTCTACATCTATTTTCTATCCTTATCTTCCTACTGAACCTTCTCTGTGTGTGGTTGAATGCCTAAAGTCATATGAATCTAGAACATTATCTTTTAGGAAACCTGACCTTAGCCAACTTTTAATCTCTTTTGTTCCTCCTCACGCTCCCATCACTTCTACTTCTATTGCCAGGTGGGTTAAATGGGTCATGAAAGAGGCCGGTATTAACATTTCTTTTACTGCTCACTCTGTCAGAGGTTCTGCGGCTTCAAAAGCCTTTTTAAAAGCGGCTCCTCTTCAGCAAATTTTACTTGCAGCAGACTGGTCTTCTGATTCTATTTTTAAACAATTTTATTTCAGACCCATTCAACATGCCTCTCTTAATTTATTTTCTTAATATGCTTTAAACTTGCAAAAATAGGAGTCTCTGGTCTTGTAATAAAATTCCGATTATCCTAATATTTTGAAGGTATAATCTAGATTTTATTAAAGACACAGAGATGAGTATTTTCCCTCCTCAGAAATAATTATGTTTTTTCTCCCACCCTATTTTATTACGATATGTTATTAATATTTTTTGTCTTTTACAGTATCCATGTAATTTCAATCCATGTTCACCGTATGGATCCTTCCCTACAACTCGGAAGTGTCATCTTTCAACCATTGAATTCTGGACATCCTTTTGGTCTTCGATCAAGTTCTACTGTTCATGGAACTCATTCCATCAATTCTACAGGAAAATTACTTTTGTTATACTTTGTTGTTTTGGACTTTTTAGTTTCTTCATGATGCTTAATATTCTTTTCTTTTTGAGCATCGACTAGAAAGAGGAAGAGTGTTTGCTGTGTACTTAATTTATAGCCTGTTCTCTGTGCTGATTGGCTGTTTTTTCTCTCATTATAAAAAGCTTCTGTTAGCTTCTTATTATGTTTTATGTTATCTATCTTAATGTTATTATTCTTTAAAAGGCTGCATTGAGTAGTAAAGAAAGATTAATTCAAAAATACTCGTCTCTGTGTCTTTAATAAAATCTAGATTATACCTTCAAAATATTAGGATAATCGGAATTTACTCCTATTATGATTTTTTTCTTCGTTCTCTTGCTATATTTATTTGAAAAAGAAGGCATCTAAGTTTTTACTTGGTTCCGTCCTATGGAGAGCACTTTTTTATTGGTAGATGAATTTATCCACCAATCAGCAAGGGCAACCCAGGTTGTTCACCAAAAATGGGCCGGCATCTAAACTTACATTCTTGCATTTTAAATAAAGATACCAAGAGAATAAAGAAAATTTGATAATAGGAGTAAATTAGAAAGTTGCTTTAAATTTCATGCTCTATCTGAATCACAAAAGAAAAAAAATTGGGTTCAGTGTCCCTTTAAATTGCTTTAAATAGGGAATGTAATTTTAAACAACTTTCCAATTTACTTTCATCACCAATTTTGTTCTGTTCTCGTGGTATTCTTAGTTGAAAGCTAAACCTAGGAGGTTCATATGCTAATTTTTAGACCTTGAAGACTGCCTCTAATCTGAATGCATTTTGACCACTAGAGGGCATTAGTTCATGTGTTTCATATAGATAACATTGAGCTCATGCACAGGAAGTTACCCTGGAGTGAGCACTGATTGGCTAAAATGCAAGTCTGTCAAAATAACTGAAATAAGGGGGCAGTTTGCAGAAGCTTAGATACAAGGTAATCACAGAGGTAAAAAGTGTATTTCTATAACAGTGTTGGTTATGCAAAACTGGGGAAAGGGTAATAAAGGGATTATCTTTCTTTTTAAACAACAAAAAATCTGGTGTTGACTGTCCCTTTAAAAAGATGTAGATTCTCTTTTTTGCAATGATGGTCATATCTGTATACAGATTTATTTGTGTCCCAAATAAAAGATATAGTTTCAAACACACATTAAAGGGACAGTCTACTCTAAAATGTTTATTGTTTAAAAAGATAGATGACACCTTTACTACCCCTTCCCCAGTCTTGCACAACAAACATTGATATATTGATGTACTGTATAACAGTTAAACATCTACATCTCTGCCTGATCCTAAAGCCCCTGCAGGCTGCCTTTATCTCAGAACATTTTTGTGGATTTTCACAGCAAAAGATTGCTGGTTCATGTGTGCCATATAGATAACATTGTGCTCACTCCCATGGAGTTATACATGAGTCTGCACTGTGTCTAAAATGTAAGTCTGTAAATAGAGATAAGGAGGCAGTCTGAGAAGGCTTAGATACAAGGTAATCACAGAGGTAGCAAGTATATTAATATAACTGTGTTGGTTATGCAAAACTGGAGAATGAGTAATAAAGGGATTATCTATCTTTTTAAACAATAAAAATGTTTGAGTGGACTGTCCCTTTAACCAGTGTGGTAAATAAATGGTACTTCATTATAAATATTATAGTTTTCCTTTCTAGTAAGTGGTATTTTACCTCTGTACATTGTATGGGGTTTTAATTGTGTGCTTCCCGTGTAGACATTAATATATTGCATAGTGCAGACTATTAGGAATCTGTTATGCTAAAGACTGCTTGGATTTGGCAGGCTGGAAATAGGGCAATTTAGACTTGTTGAGGTGTCTGAAAGCAGAATTCATAAAAGGAACTAAAATAGAGACCGAGCTAGGCTACTAGCTAGTTACAATGTGGGTCAGACTGAATAATAACACTAAATGGATGTATAATAAGTTCTGGCTATCTGCTGTCAGTCTGAATCTTCCCAGTCCTTTTTGGGAACATTCACATGAACCATACTGCCTTCTGTAGTTAGTGACAAGGATCTGACCTGAAGTAGAAAAATAAATATATAAAAGTAAATAAATTATATAAATAAACAACAAATAAATCATTATTAAAGCCCTGGTGGTAATGGAAAAGTTCACAATACATGGAGGAAGTGTACTGACTGTTATCTGACAAGGGTAAAAATAAGGTAAATAGAAATCCTACAAAAGTTAATAGATTGATACTTAAAATTGTAAAAGAAAGAAAATTATAAAGTTATATTTAATCAGGTTAAGACATTGTTGACCAAGTGGGCTAAACATAAACTGTCATTATATGGAAGGATTATGTCCATCAAAATGACGATATTACCTAAAATCCTCTATTTATTTCGCTCTCTCCCAATAAACGTGCCGATATCAGAGATACTAACGATGCAGACGTAAATCCTCAAATTCATATGGCAGGGGAAAAGGGCAAGAATTAATAAGGACACTCTGACCAGACATAAATCAGGGGGAGGAGTGGGGCTTCCAGACCTAAGATCTTATTACTATGCAGCTAGAATGGCCCAAACCATCCAATGGCATAAAACGACAAAGACTCCACAATGGGTTCAACTAGAAACTGATATCATGGAGGTAGGCAGACTAGACAGACTACTATGGGCAGACAAACAAGATAGACCCCAATCTCTAAGGCAATTTGTAGCAATACATCACACTATAACTTTATGGGACAAATTGACCAGAACTCATGCAATTATTAATAATCGATCTCAAGCTACACCCTTAATACCCATCAAGTCAATAATAGGTTCTAATTTGCAGGGAAAATGGGAAAATAAGGGTCTATACCGTATTGCGGACACACTTGTAAATGGTAAGATAATAACTTTTCAGCAGTATGAAGGGCTAGGGGAACCTGATAGAAATCTATGGTTTCAATACCTACAACTCAAATCAAGGGTACAAGAGATATTAGGAAACACAAAGAGAGAACATAACACCACATATGAGTCATTGTGCCTATCTAAAGATTACAGGAGGGGCATAGTTACTATATTATACCCAATTTTTAATGTCAAAGAAAAAGATAAAAAAAACTGTGGCATGGTAAAATGGGAAAGGGATTTAGGCAGATCTTTGCCAGTAGAAACATGGACAGAAAATATTCAGAGAGGTCTTAAATTCTCCCCTAATGCTAACTTAAAAGAAAATTACCTCAAAGTAATACACAGGTGGTACATCTACCCCACTAGAGGGGTTAAAGATGAAGAGCGTGCGCATCATCAATGCTACAGAGGATGTAACGAAGTGGGGACATATCTGCATATGTGGTGGCATTGTGGGGGGGTCAAATGGATATGGGATTACATCTCAAATTACTTAAGCATGCTATTAGAAGCAGATATAGCCCTTTCCCCAGAGCAGGCCCTATTACATTTCCCACTAGAAGGACATTTAAAGAGACATTCTAAATTAGTTAATAGGATTTGTACTATCACACGCATGTGCATAGCTAGGTATTGGAAGACGGCTACCCCTTCATTTGAGTATATCGAAAAGAGAATAGAATACCACTATAATATGTCGAGTGCCACAGCAGAACTCTTAAACACTAAAGGCTGTTTCATTGAAATGTGGGAACCTTATATTATGCATATTGAAAGGTCTAGAAGGATAGGAAGGACCCACATATAAAAGGCCAGAGTTAGAGGAAGTAGTGTGTGAGAATTGTTTCTATCTGTATGGACTAAGATACTTTGTTGGATACAAAAATACTATTCGGAGTAAAATCCCGATAAGTCTATAATGAATGTGACTTCTTTTTGTTGTACTGTTGTACTGTTTTTCTTTTTTTTTTTTTTTTTCCAAATGAACCTACATTGCTTCATGTTTGAAGTTTATTTGTATTATGATGTTTTGATATGAAAAAATCAATAAAAAATATTTAAACAAAAAAAATTGTAAAAGAAGCACAAGAGATTGGGATAATTATTGGGGAAACACACATATTTACTATAAAAAGATCTTTAGGTTCCTAATTCTATTGCCTCTTTAAAGTGATTGTAAACTTACTTGATATGCTGAAAAGGATGTATAAAGAGAAAGCTAAATAGGGTAACTTTCATTCATGAATATCTTCTAAAACGCATATTTTTGAAAAACAAACTATTTTTATCTTTTTATACCCTCCGCTGTTCTTCCGCCCACAAATCATCTCCTTTTAGTGATTATAATGACAAATCAGTGTTTATCCAATCCTAGCATGTCCCCTTTGGCGTCCATTTAGTCAATAACAATGCCCACTATTGAGAATTGCTTGGGGAAAAAAGTGCATGTGCAAAAACAAACGTGGGTGTTGTTATTGACTCGATGGACACCAAAGGGAGCACGCTAGGATTGGATAAACACTGATTTTTCATTATAACCACTAAAAGCCAATGCTTTGTGGGCGGAGGAACAGCGGAGGGTATAAAAAAACTAAAAGTAGTTTGTTTTTCAAAAATATGCGATTTAGAAGATATTCATGAATGAAAGTTGCCCTATTTTGCTTTCTCCTTATACATCCCGGTTAAGCATATCAAGTAAGTTTACAATCACTTTAAGGTACATAAACAATTAAAGCAACCTCTGGTAGGTCCAATGTGGCCTGCACTAATTTTGTTTTTGAGACCACTTTTAGGCTTAAGACCATTTTTAGACTAGATATCAACATGCAAAATTACCATCCAATGCTACATTGGTAACGTGATCTAAAAATGTATATTCATCTATACTACATAAAGAAGGTATCAAATGTATTAAGAATTAATTAAACCAACTTGCTCTAAACAGTTTATTTGGGATCTTTAGGAAGTCGTGTTGACAAAAAAACTTTTTATATGTTTGAGGACACTTTTTTGTCCAAGGGAAAGGGATTATGATGGGGCAAATATGGCCCCCCAATGTCAATTTGTTTGTTGATGCATTTGAAAGAATCCACATTTATGTGGGGTTCTTTATATAGATACTGTCTGATCTGGAAAATATATATTGATGATGTGTGTATGACTTGCATGAGTGAGCCTTATTTACATAAGTTATTTTGCAGATTAAACCATTTTGACAAAAATGTAATATTCCAAACGTAATCAACATTTTTTTTTGGATACCAATGTGGTTATTGAGAATAGGACTCTGGATTTTGATTTGTATTCAAAACCAACACAACTGAAAATATAACTTAATTTCAAAAGATTCCATCCTTTAAATACAGTTAGTAGTGTACCATATCAGTTACTGAATGCTAATTGTCTAGGAAATCGGATGTCCATTTACTATTTTATCTGAAGATAGTCAATTGAGTTACACTTTTATGGAACCTCCACTTTTTTCTTTTATGTTTAAAACATTTTAATTTTAACATAACACATCTAGTCATTCTGTACATATAAGCATAAGTATCAAGACATACAGCATGTTTATACAGTTTTAGATCCCAGTCGCAGAACAGAGGGCCACCAAGCTCCGTGACCTCCTGTCCCGTTTTTTGGGTTCATAATGAGTTCTTGTTGCATAATGTCCAGGTACTTTTTAACATTGACGTTTATTTCGTTATATCAAAACAGAATAGTGTCCAAGTCAACAGTGTCCACATCAAAAAGGATGACTATGTGAAGTCATATCTTAAGGGATGGGGAAACCAGAGAATTACATAATAGTAACTATAATAAATAAAAATAAACAAACTTTGGATGTCAAAGACTTGGTAGATTTTGGAATCAATATACAGAATACCTTGGAAGCTTCCACATACCACCCCCCTTCTGTAAGTGTTTCATATCCCTCAATCAATTTTCCCTTAAAATAACACTTACTTGACCTCTAGTAGATGACACGAAAAGTTCATACCATATTTCTTTGTCTATAGAGAACTTTAAATCTGCCTCCCATTTGAGCATTATTTAGCTTTTGGATTTATCTCCCAGACTTTGTAAAGCCACATATAGTTTGCTTATGGTTTGTTTTGGTCTATCTTGCTCGACACAGATGTTCTCTAAGATGGATCTAGATCCACTAGTCTTTGTTTTGAGGAATTTATGTAAGGAAGAGGAGGTATAAATACCAGTGGACTTTAGTAGGGGACACTCTCTCTTGGATTTAAGAGAATGTAATTATTTTATCTTGTGTTAGAATATCTGCTACTCTAAACAGACCTTTGTTTTCCCATTTACCTATATCTCTTCTAAAATGCAATAAGTATCTGATTGGCATCAGAGTGGACCTGGTTGGCCATAGTTTCTTCGTCACCACTAACTCCGACCAGATTTGCCTGGGGAAGTCTGTCACAGGAGTTTCAAACATGCCCAATTTTCTAGTTGGAGGTTTGTCCCCCCAAGTAATTGCATCAGGAGTATCCCATCCTCCCAAATCTGCCTCTAATTTTATTCATATGCCATTCTGCCTAGTTTTACTCAGTAGTATATCTTGAGCTATTCTCGCAGACCTGTAATTATCGATAAAATTGTGTACTCCTAGTTCTCCCATGCCTCTGTGTTTCATCATATTTTTATTAGATATTCTCGTTGTGCTTTTCCCCCTGATAAATGCTGTTAACTCTGTTTGTAAGGCTGCAAGATCAGAGTATATGTTTGTTCGTGAGGGCCCTAAAAAGATATAACAGACGGGGCAAAATATTGATCTTGACTGCAGACATTCTCCCCAGCCAAGAAAAATTGTAACTCTTCCATTTTTGGATGTCTTTTTTTAATCATTTTATACAGTGATGTGTAGTTAAATTTGTATAAATATTGGGTCTGTGTTGTGATATGTACTCCTAAATATTGAAAAGATTGTTTGGTTTGAAGTAATTCAAAATTGATTTCCAGAAGCTTTTTGGTTATTGGGCGATCTCTATAGGTAACATCTCGCATTTGTCTAAATTAATTCGATACCCTGAAATTACTGAGAATTTATTTAGAACATCATATATAACGGGGAGGGAAAAGAGCAGTTTTGTGACAGTGAGCAGGATATCATCCGCAAAAAGAGTCAGTTTGTACTCCGTGTTCCCTATCTTAACACCCAGTATATCTTTGTCAGCTCTGATTCTTGCCGCAAGGGGTTCAATACAAAGCACAAATAATAAAGGCAACAGTGGGCACCCCTGTCTCGTGCCATTTAATATTGGAAACGGAGAAGATCTATAACCGTTAGAAGACACCTGGGCTGATGGAGAAGCGTATATTGCTCTCAAAGCATCTACAAAAGGGACCCCAAAATTCATGTGGTTCAATGTCATCATCATATAGCAACAATCTATTCTATCAAACGCGTTCTCCGCGTCCAATGAAAGGCGTCTTTGATTCATTCAGAAAGTGAATTATATTTCCCAGGCGTCTGATGTTATCAGGGGCCTCCCGATCCTTAATAAACCCCATCTGATCCATATGGATCAGTCCAGGTAGCATATGTTTGAGTCTGTTGGCCAGAATTTTAGTGAAAATTTTTAAATCCTGATTTATAAGGGAGATTGGGTGATAATTAGAACATTTTTTAGGGTCTTTGTTTGGTTTAGGTATAACCAAAATTTTGACTTGTAGCAATTCAGAAGGGATCTGATGTCCCTCCATGATATAGTTACAGAACTTACAGCTAGATTACAAGTTTTCAGCGCTATAGGAAAATTAACGACTGCCACAAAAGCGGCGTTATTTCACCTCCCTATAGCGCTGCTATTACAAGTTTGTAAAAAGCAGGCTTGTGCGGGCGATATGGTGGTGTTGAGCTCCATACCGCACCAAAATACAAGCGCTGCTTTGACGTGCTCGTGCATGATTTCCCCATTGACATCAATGTGGAGAGCCGGCAAAAAAGAAGCCTAACACCTGCGATCATGGAAACAAAAGCTCCGTAATGCAGCCTCATTGATGTCTATGGGGAAAGAAAAAGTTATGTTTAAACCAAACACCCTAACATAAAAACCACGTCTAAACACCCATAATCTGCCATCCTCCTGCCATATCCTCGATATCTCCGCCACCTACAGTACAGTTATTAACCCCTAATCTGCCGCCCCTGATATCACCGCCACCTACATAATGTTATTAACCCCTAATCTGCCGCCCTTAACATCGCCGCCACCTAAATAAAACTATTAACCCTAATCTGCCGCTCCCGATATTGCCACCACCTACATTACAGTTATTAAACCCTAATCTGCTGCCCCCAATGTCATCGCCACTATATTAAAGTTATTAACCCCTAAACCTCTGGCCTCCAACATCACTAACACTAAATAAATATATTAAACCCTTAACCTAACCCTAAACATAACCCTAACCCTTACGTAACCCTAACCCTAATATAACCCTAAGCCTAACACCCCCTAACTTAAATATAATTAAAATAAAGCTAAATAAACCTTACAATTATTACCTAATAATTCCTATTTAAAACTAAATACAAACTTACATGTAAAATAAAACCTAAGATAGCTACAATATAACTAATAGTTATATTGTAGCTATCTTAGGTTTTATTTTTATTTCACAGCTAAGTTTGTATTTATTTTAACTAGGTAGACTAGTTAGTAAATAGTTATTATCTATTTACTAGCTACCTTGTTAAAATAAATACAAAGTTACCTGTAAAATAAAACCTAACCTGCCTTACACTAAAAACTAACATTACAATAAAATAAATTAAATTATCAAAATACATTTTTCTAAATTACAAAAAAGCCCACAAAATTACAAAAAATAAAAAACGAAATTATCAAAAATAAAAAACGAATTACTCCTAATATAATAGCCCTATCAAAATAAAAAAGCCCCCCAAAATAAAAAAAAACCTAGCCTACACTAAACTGCCAATGGCCCTGAAAAGGGCCTTTTGTGGGGCATTGCTCTTTTACCTGTAAAAAAATAGAAACATCCCCCAAGAGTAAAACCCACCACCCACCCAACCAACCCCCCCAAATAAAAACCTAAATCTATCCTCCAGCTGGCGAAGTCATCATCCAGGCCGCAAGACGTTTTCATCTGGGCGGCCTCTTCCATCTTCATCCGGGCAGCCTCTTCCATCTTCATCCAGGCGGCCTCTTCCATCTTCATCCGGGCGGCCTCTTCCATTTTCATCCAGCCGGCGAAGTCCTCATCCAGACAGCAAGAAGTCTTCATCCAGATGGCATCTTCTATCTTCATCCATCGGCGTGGAGTGGTTCCATCTTCAAGACATCTGGCGCGGAGCATTCTCTTCTTACAATCGTCGCTGGAAAATGAAGTTTCCCTTTAAGTGACGTCATCCAAGATGGCGTCCCTTACATTCCTATTGGCTGAAAGATTTCTATCAGCCAATAGGAACTAAAGGGGAAAAAATCCTATTGGCTGTTTTAATCAGCCAATAGAATTGAAGGTAGAAATTAAGGTAGAAAAAATCCTATTGGCTGATCCAATCAGCCAATAGAATGCAAGCTCAATCCTATTGGCTGATTGGATCAGTCAATAGGATTGAACTTCAATCCTATTGACTGATTGCATCAGCCAATAGGATTTTTTCTACCTTAATTCTTATTGGCTGATAGAATTCTATCAGCCAATCGGAATCTAAGGGACGCCATCTTGGATGATGTCACTTAAAGGAACCGTCATTCAGTAAGAAGACTCCAGATGAAGAGGATGCTCCGCGTCGGATGTCTTGAAAATGGACCCGCTCCGTGTCGGATGGATGAAGATAGAAGATGCCATCTGGATGAAGACTTCTGCCCGTCTGGAGGACCACTTCGCCCAGCTTGGATGAAGACTTCTCCCGGCTTCGTTGAGGACTTCAGCCCGGTTGGATGAAGACTTCTGCCGATTCCTTGAGGATGGACGTCCGGTCTTCAGAACAGTAAGTTGATCTTCAGGGGGTTAGTGCTAGTTTTTTTTTAAGGGTGTATTGGGTAGGTTTTATTTTTAGGTAAGGGCTTTGGGCCGCAAAAGAGCTAACTGCCGTTTTAAGGGCAATGCCCATCCAAATGCCCTTTTCAGGGCAATGGGGAGCTTAGGTTTTTTTAGTTAGTATTTTATTTGGGGGGTTGGTTGTGTGGATGGTGGGTTTTACTGTTGGGGGGGGTTGTTTGTATTTTCTTTTTACAGGTAAAAGAGCTGATTTCTTTGGGGCTATTGATAGTTTAGTTTAGTTTAGGCTAGGTTGTTTTTTTTGGGGGGGGGCTTTTTTATTTTGATAGGGCTATTAGATTAGGTGTAATTAGTTTAAAGATCTGTAATTTGTTTTTTATTTTCTGTAATTTAGTGTTTTTTTGTGATTTAGCTAATTTAATTTAATTTATTTAATTGTTTTTAAATTAGGTAATTTATTTAATTGTAGTGTAGTGATAGGTGTTAGTGTAACTTAGGTTAGGTTTTATTTTACAGGTCAATTTGTATTTATTTTAGCTAGGTATTTATTAAATAGTTAAAATAAATACAAACTTGCCTGTAAAATAAAAATAAACCCTAGGCTAGCTACAATGTAACTATTAGTTATATTGTAGCTAGCTTAGGGTTTATTTTACAGGTATTTAGTTTTAAATAGGAATAATTTAGGTAATAATATTAATTTTTATTTAGATTTATGGTAATTATATTTCAGTTAGGAGGTGTTAGGGTTAGGGTTAGACTTTTTTTTAGGTTTAGGGGTTAATACATTTAGTATAGTGGCGGCGACGTTGGGGACGGCAGATTAGGGGTTAATAAATGTAGGTAGGTGGCGGAGATGTTAGGGACGGCAGATTAGGGGTGAATAATATTTAACTAGTGTTTGCGATGAGGGAGTGCGGTGGTTTAGGGGTTAATATGTTTATTATAGTGGCAGCGATGTCCGGAGCGGTAGATTAGGGGTCAATAAGTATAATGTAGGTGTCGGCGATGTTGGGGCCAGCAGATTAGGGGTTAATAAGTGTAAGATTAGGGTGTTTAGACTCAGGGTTCATGTTAGGGTGTTAGGTGTAAACATAAATTGTATTTCCCCATAGGAATCAATGGGGCTGCGTTACTGAGTTTTACGCTGCTTTTTGGCAGGTGTTAGACTTTTTCTCAGCCAGCTCTCCCCATTGATTCCTATGGGGAAATCGTGCATGAGCACATACAACCAGCTCACCGCTGACTTAAAGGATTACTTTCTGCTAAAATTTTTAAGCTAAACAACTAACATATTAAAGTTAATAAACATTAATTAAAACCTACTGACCTATATTTTCTCCAAAACAAAGTTTCATAACGTTCTAAAAGTTATATCTTTTATTCGCCGATGATGTCACGTTATCCTGCCCACTATTTTCAGCACTGCATGTTTAAAATACTTAAACCAATAACTTTGTGTTTAAAGCGCCATTTTGAAACCTAGGTATTGTAAATGGATTGGTACAGAGCAAAGGATACCCACGGAGTGGGTTTGGAAAACAATTAAATTTGCAGACAAGATTTCTGATATACGGTAGAGATATGTTAATGAAATGCTATTGATAAAAAGCGTATTTGGGGTAGTTAGTTAGTAACAGGCATAGAAAATATTTACTTACAGTGGCCCTTTAAGCAGTGCTGGTATTGAAGTGAAGTGTGGAACAAAATTTTGCTCTACGCTCACTTCTTGTCTTTTAATGCCGGGTTTGTAAAAACCTGTAATACCAGCGCTGTATGTAAGTGAGCAGTGAGAGAAAACTGCTTGTTAGCACCGCATAGCCTCTAACGCAAAACTAATAATCTTGCCGTTTGAATTTATTATAACTAGGTAGCTAGTAAATAGTTAATAACTATTTACGAACTAGTCTACCTAGTTAAAATAATTACAAACTTAGCTGTGAAATAAAAATAAAACCTAAGATAGCTACAATATAACAATTAGTTATATTGTAGCTAGCTTAGGTTTTATTTTACAGGTAAGTACATATTTAGTTTTAAATAGGAATTGTTTAGATAATAATTGTAAGGTTTATTTAGCTTTATTTTAATTATATTTAAGTTAGGGGTATTAGGCTTAGGGTTACGTTAGGGTTAGAGTTAGACTTAGGTTTAGGGTTACGTTGGGGTTAGGGGTTAATATATTTATGCAGAGTTAGTGATGTGGGAGGTCAGAGGTTTAGGGGTTAATAATTTTTTTTTGTATATTTTGTTGTGGGGGGCTTGCTGTTTAGGGGTTAATAGGTTTATTATAGCGGCAGTGTGGGTGGACGGCAGATTAGATGTTAATAATCTTTAAATAGTGTTTGCGATGCAGTAGGGAGGTGGTTTAGGGGTTAATAGGTTTATTATAGTAACAACGATATCTGGGAGTGGCGGAATAGGGGTTAATAATTTTATTTAGTGGCGGTGATGTCCGGAGCGGCAGATTAGGGGTTAAAAAATTTATTTTAGTGTTTGCAATGCGGGAGGGCCTCAGTTTAGGGGTTAATAGGTAGTTTATGGGTGTTAGTGTACTTTTTTAACACTTTAGTTATGAGTTTTATGGTACAGATTTTCAACGTGAAACTCATAACTACTGACTTTAGATGGCAGTGCGGACCTTGTGGTTATACAGTGTACAGCTCACTTTTTGGCCTCCCAGGCAAACTCGTAATATCGGTGCTATGGAAGTCCCATTGAAAAAGGACTTTGTAAAAAGTGCGGTACTGATGTTGTGGGACGGCCAAAAAGGTGTGCAGTACACCTATACCTACACTACTTGTAATAGCGGCATTAGGGAAAAAGCAGCGTTATGAAGCATAATGATGCTTTCTCACTCATAACGCCAAACTCGTAATCTAGCTGAAAGTTAGGTGAGGTATAAGATTGTTTCTAAATAGTTTATAATACTTACCAGGGAAGCCACCTGGGCCAGCCTCTTTCCCTGGTTTAAGGGCTTTAACAGCTAAAACTACTTCTAATTTTGTTATGGGAGCACATAGTGTTTTCCTATCTTCCACCGACAGCTTCCCTAAGGGAGCAGTATCCAAAAGTTCCCTTGTGGATCCCTCTACCTCTTGGGTATGGTCCACCTTCTTCCCATTATATAGTTCTCCATAATATTCTGCAAACGTGTCAACTATGGCTTGAGAGTGTGAAGTTAGGGATTTATCAGATTTTTCAAATTAAATGTTTACATTTTTATTGTGTTCCCTGATTTTGTGGGCTAAATACTTGTCTGGTTTATTGGCATAAATGAAGTATTGCGCTTTTAGTTTTGTTATAGCCCTACAAGCCTGGGAGTTCAACAGTTTAGTGAGAGACTGCTTTTTTATCTGCAATGTCTGTAAAATGGAGACAAAAATGGAGTTTTGTCTGGTGAGTTTGTGTTGTCGTTCTAAATGTTCTATATCATTATATAGTTGAGTTTTTCCTGAATTAGAAGTCCTCTGATGACTGCTTTGTGGGCCATCCAGGTACAAAGTGGGTTATCAAAAAGTGGGTTATCAGTGGATTCAACATTTATATTCCAGTATTCAGTAAGATGTTGAAGAGTCTTAGAGTATGCCACCGGGTCTTTGTGGATCGTTGGATCATAAGTCCACGACCTAACCCTATGATAATCACAAACCCCTTGTAATTTTAGTTAGACTATGGAATGATCCGACCATACACAGGAGTGTATGGAGGAAGAGATAAGAACTGGTTGTAGAATTTGGCTGGAGTAAATGTAATCAAGCTTGCTATATGTGTTATGTGCTGCGGAGTAGAATGTGGTGTCGTTTGTGTAACCATTTAGAGTGACCCATGAATCTATTAATGAGTGGGACCTTAGGGAGTCCTGGATAGATTTAATCATGATAGCGATTTGCCTTTCTTAGCCTGTATTGTAGACATGGGAATGTTAAAATCACCTGTTAATATAATCTTTGATTGTGACCATTGAGTCAATACTTCTGCTACATGGTTAAAAAATGTATGCTGGTTTTCATTGGGTGCATATACATTACAAAAAATTATATCTGTGTTATTTAGTTTGCCCTTCACTATAAGGTATCGTCCTTCTATGTCTGTAATTGTGGAGTCGTGAATAAAGTTTACTGAGGAGTGAAGAAGGATAGAGACACCCATTTTTTTAGTCCCTGCTGTTGCATGAAAATGTTGTGTGTAACGTCTAGCCCAGTAGAAGGGAATTTGAGCTGTGACAAAATGAGTTTCCTGTAAAAACAAAACAATATATTTGCTTTAAGGGCAGTGTATTGATTAAAAGTGGTGCATCGCTTAACATCTGTGTTAAGTCCCCTCTCATTATGTGAGATAATGTTTAAATAACTTAACATTTTTTAAAGTGGGGTAGAGTTTTCTAGTGTATCTCGTGGTATAAGGGATATATTCCTGAACAAACATTTAGGGGTCTTGTGATCACCTCTGTCCCTACAATCTGGTGGTGAGCTTCCCTTAGTCTTGACATCCATTAACATATTATAAAATAAATACAACAAACTGGCTTGAAAACAACATATCCTAAAAATCTGTAAACCCAGCTACTGGGTTTTATTATTAACATTCTACAAAAAGGTGAAAGAGTGTGAGATTGCAGCAACATTTGGCTAGTCATATTATAAGTAGTAAACATTATCATGAAAGTCATGCTCCAGCAAATAATAGCTTGAGCTTAACATAATGCAACAGCAACACATATACATTCTTACCGTATAGACCCATTGTGAATCCATCTATGGGTCCACCATGTACCTTTCTACCTGATTTAAACATTCAAAACCACAAAAGGATATCATTGGAGTCTGTCTTATTTCAGAAGGGTCTCAACCGCTGGTTGAGGGCCAGCTAAAAGAGTAGTTCTATCCTGGGTCTGCTGGGTGTTGATTCCTTCAGGTCTTTTGTCTCTTTCTGTTGACTCTGGACCATTTGGCGGTCGACTTGGGAGCTGTCAGTTTCGGCATTAAGGAAGAGGACGATGCTGAGGTCATGGGTTGTAATGCCGGAGTGTCCAGCCCCAAAACTCCACAAACCTCTGGTATGTCTTCAGGTTCTTTAATAGTAATGGTTTTGGAGTCTTTAGTAATATAAAGGAGCAAATGGGAAGCCCCATTTATACTGTATTTGGTGTTTCCGTAAAAGCTGTGTTAGGGGCCTCAAGGCACTTCTGTGTTGCAGGGTTCTGAGACTAAGATCCTAGAAGAATTGTATCACATTCCCTTGAAATTTGAACATGGTATCTTTTCTGGAAACTTGAAGAACCTTCTCTTTGTCTTAAAATAGAGCCATTTTTATGATAACATCTCTGGGTGGCATATTCTCCTTTGGTTTAGGTTTAAGGGCTCTGTGCACTCTCTTGATCCCCATACTATAGTTATCATTGTCTGCTATTAATTGATGGAATAGTTGGGCCACATAGGAGAGAAGGTCTTTGCTTAAAATGGTTTCTGGCACTCCTTTTAATCTGATGTTGTTGTTCCTCCTACTCCTGTTTTCCAAATCCTTAAGTTTCTCTTGTAGAAATTGTTTTTGAGAGGCTACTGATTGGGACATTTTGTTGAAATCTTCTGCTATAGTATCTGTATGCTCTTCCAAGGAGACAATCTGACCTCCCAAATCAGCAATTTCAATTTTGATCTCCGAAAGGCTGTTTGTCACCGCTGTATGCATATTATCTATTTTGTTCCACAGCTTTTCAAAGTTTGCTGATATGTCCTTTTTGGAGACCAAGTCTTTCAAGTCCGCCTTTGTTACTGGTGTGAGTTCTTCTTCCATGTGAGTGACTTCTGTTTCTTCCTGTTCTTCTGAGCTTATTTCTCCCATATTTAGCTTTCTGAGACTCTAAGAGGATTTAAAGAATGAGTTCATGTTGGTCACTTTAGGGGGTTTCTCCCCCTTCGTTGAATTTCTGTTTGACATTTTAACTCAATCCCTGCGAAAATGTAGTGAGGATGCTAAGGTCTTCTAGAGTAAAATTTGAAAGTTTGGTGTGATATAAGTTGGAGCTGAGTGACTCCTATGCCTCCTTTATTATTGTTAAAAGTTCTGTACAAGTAAGGGGATTCATTCTCACAATGCGTAATGCCTTATGACCTTATGGTTATTATTATTATTATCAGGTATTTGTAGAGCGCCAACAGATTCCGCAGCGCTGTTGACTTAGAGAATGTTCAGAGCCTGCATCTGCATCTGTATGTACAGCCCCGGGGTGCTATCTGCGTATGCCCAAATGCTGCTGCATGACAATATTTTTATATCGTGTTTCCTGTAACTTAATATTTAGGAATATGTGGCCATGTTCCCCTTAATATTTAGCTTTCTGTGCCTGAAACACGCCACATATTTCATGTTTATTGTCCCTCTGACTCGTTTTAATCTAGCCCAGTGAGAAGGGAAGCTGCTTGCGTGTTTGCCGGCGCATTTTAAAACCACTGTCTGAGGCCCATGTGGCTTGATACAAAATTTATTGTGGCGTAGTGAGTGTCCCCAAAATAGTGGGCAGCAATAGTACCTCATTCTGTGTGGTCGGGCCAGTCACTCTCTGGTTGTACTGATGCTGCGTGTTCTCAACCTGTGCGTCCATGTAGGCCTGTCATTCCGGAGTTACATGCTCCTGCTTTTCCTGCAAAGAAGTTCCATCCGACCACCACCCACTTCTTTTTTGGCCAGTAAGTGGTTATTTTACCTCCCTGGCTGTATCTCCTTAACGGTGGTGGCAAAAAGCTGTATTTGGGGATGGCTATGTCACAATAAGCCTCTATGTTGGTCGGAGCTCACACACTAAGCCACCATAGCTGAGCTTGGTCAGGCCCACTTTTTTCTTTTAAAAGAAACCTAAACCTTAGAGAAAAATTTGTGAGGGCCTATGTGGTGTTTAAAAAGAAGACTCCTGAAACAAGATTTAAAGCACCTTCCTGTGCTACAATTGTGCACAGTGTAATTCTATACACCCAATTACTCACCAGAGGTCAAAACATAGATTTAAGATTAATGACCACTTTATGTGTGTAGCCTATGACATTAAATGTCCATGTGGCCTGAAATATGTAGGAGTTATCACCTAATGGGTGATATAGTGAATACCATAACATTAGGCAGCGATTGGCAAGTTAGTCCCTGAAACACCTGCATAATTTTACACTATGTAACCATAATAAAAGCCAATTACATTTTCAAATTGCCTGATTTGAGGCAGGATGCTGTCAGCAACAGTGTGTATATACTGTTTTCAAGTGGTAATTCAGCAGGGAGCCCTAGCTTGGGTAAACAATGCTTTTGTGCAGAGATACGGACCAGCAGTAATGCATTACCATACGTTGATTAATGATATGAAGACAAGGTTAAACAGTGTATTTGGGGTGGATTTAATAATTGTAGTTGCTTTGGGTATATCTAGATAGATATTTAATACCATCAAGATGGATTTAATTAAATGTATTAAGTATTAATAACTTATAATTGCACAAGTAATATTCAGCTTTATAGATTTAGGCGGGTAATTAAACCTGGCGTGCCTGAATATTTTATGCGTGCGCAATTCTATGCCTAGAGAAACTGAGTTACCGGACACTTTTGTGCACTGCTGATATTTACTGGTTGTTGTTAACCCTGAAGTACAGGCTTTCCCTTTGAACTTTTGCTAAATGTATTAATCAAGAAATTTGTATCATAAATGTATTCGTTTGTGGTTTAACTTAGGGATTTCCACACAATTTTTGAACAATAATGACCACTGCTATTACTTTATTGTAAAACATTGGGTTGTATTCATAGGCATACTGCCTCTTTGATTTTAGTAACTGATTGGGGATACCCAATCAAGGAAGGATGTTTTTATAATTAAGGGGTTGGAATTTGGATGTTTTATAGATATTTAATAACGTTTTTTTCTACTTTCTTACACAAATTTTTTGGTTTATATATATATGCAAAGTTCAGTATTATTATTTCTCATTCTAGATATTAATATCATTGGAGAGGATTATAGAGCCAGTGGCACCAGGTCCATAAAAATATTTACATAGACCTTTAATTGTAATTAAATGAAATTAACTAAGAGGTGCCACTCCAATTTATTTTAGATAAAATAGATGCTCCTCACACTAATTTCTGTGTATTTCTTATCTATACACTCATAGGGTTGCCACCTTTCTTGGAAGAAAATACCGGCCATGCTAATTAACATTTGCATAAATAATTAAATAGCATAACTCAACAACTAAAGCTGATAGGACTGATTTTAAATGCTCATTTGTTTATAACTAGTATTCATCACACTCAGAAGAAGTTTCACTTTGACAGGGGCTTTCTTTCAATATTTATTCTTTATTTTCTACATTGACATGAACCTTAAAAATACCGGCTGGGTGGCAACCCTATACGCTCATCGAACTTTAATGTCTATTTATTTTGAGGCAACACAGGAGAGCACAGTCCACTTCCTCACCCATCCGACTTACTACTAAGTTTATATTTGAATTGCCGTCCTATTTATTATTTTATAGTAACACCTCCATCTTAAAGGGGCATACTGCTCATATGCTAAATCCCTTGAAAGTGATGCAGCATAACTGTAAAAAGCTGACAAGAAAATATCACCTGAGCATCTCTATGTAAAAAAGGAAGATATTTTACCTCACAATTTCTTCAGCTTACAAGAGTAAGTGGTCTGGTGGTTATACTTCAACTGCGGTCCAGCTGCAAGTTGAAAAAAAAACAAAAAAACAAAAAAAAAAACAATAGCCAATCAGCATTAGCAGTGCTGAAGTAATGCTTTGCCTTTGCTGTGATCATGAGATTTCCAAGAACTTACTAAAACTGAATAGGAAAATAGCATGACTGTGCCTGCACATGACAGATGCACACTCCCTAGCTTGCCCTAGGACAAGTATCCTGACTGGCTGCTTAAAGACTCTTTCAAGAAGGGTGTGAATACTTAGGACATTTGAGGTACAATATCTTCCTTTTTTACATAGAAATGTTCAGGTGATATTTTCTAGTCAGCATTTTACAGCTATAATGCATCACGTTCATGTGCTTCAACATTTGGGTATCATGTCCCTTTATTATTTAAAAAGAAACATTTTCTGCCTCTGCAATTTATTATGAGTATAGTGGTAATGATAATGGATTCCCCTGTCTTTTCTCTAACTGCATTCCCATTCTGTTGAGGTGGGTATTTGTGAGTTTACAATGAAGGAACATCCTTAAATGAAACTCTAAGTTTTATGGTCAGTGTTCTTGTTTTTCTCTACTGCACACACTGCTATAAAACATCCATCACCTCTTTTATCTGGAATCATAACCAATAAAAAATATAAAAAAATAAAAATAAATCCAGCATCCGTCTCAACGTAATGTACCAGAATAGTTTTCAGAATGCAGCACTGCTCAGCAGATGAACGCACTTGAACAGGTTCTAATTAATATAATAAGGCCTTAATCATACCTATAGTTTTACTATATTTAATTAAATTTAAAGTACTTTAATCAAACTTCTTTTTGTGTTTATTTAGAAATAGAACAGGCAACTCTTAGCAATTACATTGAATAGAGAAGAGAAGCTGTTCCGGGTCAGCCCAGGTTATGTATGTATCCAGGATTTGTTAACTACTATTCAGTAAAGAAAGCACGCCCTAATTAGAAAAAGACAATCTGAAAAAGTCTGTGAAATAAAAAAACTCAGAGCTTCTGGAATACACTAGGAATGTATATTTGATATGCAATTAAGAAAAAGTATTGGAAAATAAACGTTGTGCATTAATATTTTGTAAAGTGACAAAACTTTCAGCACAAAGTGAAATAAATGGGCTTTTATTTCCAGCTGATCTGGAATGATGATATGAAACATCAAAGCTAAGAAATACTACAGATACCAGTTCTGTTCTTCAGGATAATAAATTGCATTCCAGGCTTTGTTTTACTTCCAATGTGGCATCACACCAAAAAAAAAAAACTTTTAAAATGACCTCAGTGTGTGGGCTAATGATTGCCTGCAATACATTGTAGTTCATCTGCCATTATTAATTAAAAATAACCAGATAAATACTAATTACTGTATCAAGAACTATATTCTATATCTCAAGCCAATAGGGAGTTACACAAGGAGACAAAAAATGTGCTTGATTAAATAAAAGAACACACAGCCTCTATATAAAAACGTAATTTATTCCTGGAATATATTTATTCAACTGACACAGAATGTTTTTCTTCAGTTTCCAATGAATGTTAAACATACAAATCATTTATCATACGTGTAATAAACCATTGTTTTTACTATATAAGTTTTTCATACAAATTATGCTAAATTCTCTAACCAATGATTTTAAGAAAAACAGACCATTGTGTGGCTTGAGAATTCTGAGGCCAAGTTAAGGCAAAAATAAAAACGTTCAGGCTATGTTCCATCATTGCACCATTTTTTAAAATGAACATTTAATAAAACAGAGCTTCGCATGGTTGTGTGAAAGTCTTAGACATGATCATACACATTATACATTTTCATTAAGCTGAGAAATGGTGGAAAGGGTATCAATAAAAACACTTATGCATTCTTAATTGACTTTTATCTCTAACAATATAAATAATGGTGCAATTTTTTTATTTTTTATTTATCTTCTCACTTAATGGCTGCCATAAGAAGTACATACAGCTAATATTGTGTTTCCTACTATCTTCTCATGGTCATAATTTCTGCATTTAAAGGGACACTGAACAACATGAAGAACATGCAATTTTAAGCAACTTTCTAATTTACTCCTATTATTAAATGTTCTTCATTTTCTTGGTATCTTTATTTGAAAAGCAAGAAAGTTTAGATGCCGGCCCATTTTTGGTGAACAACCTGGGTTGTTCTTGCTGATTGGTGGATACATTCACCCACTAATAAACAAGTGCTGTCCATGTACTGAACCAAAATTTGTCTGGCTCTTTAGATTAGATGCCTTCTTTTTCAAATAAAGATAGCAAAAGAATGAAGAAAAATTGATAATAGGAGTAAATTAGAAAGTTGCTTAAAACTGCATGCTCTATCTGAATCACAAAATAATATATTTGGGTTCAGTGTCCCTTTAACTAATAATACTTGGATGACCAGATGATAAAACTGCGTTATGATTTCTGTTGTCCTACATGTTATTTTTCAGACACTATATGGATAAACTTTGTAGACTCTTCTTTGAGGGTCAATAAATACAGCTGAAGTTCATAATCCACAAATGCCCATTAAAAAGACAATGCATTAGCATTTCAAAGATTGCTTCCATTTCCCTGCCCACTATATCATGTAACATCCATCAGTCAATTTTCACATACGTATATACTGTGAACTCTTGCACATGCGCAGTAGATGCTGGTGCCTCAGAAAGTGTGCATATAACACTTTTTTTGTTGTTGAGAGAATTGAAGTAAATTTGAAAGCTGTTTAAAATGACATGCTCTATATGAATCACAAAAGTTTAATTTTGACTTAGGCAGATATATGTTTAAGGGCATATGTCAATATTTTAATGGCAGATATCAATAATGACTCACATGGGTTGATAAGTCAGGGATTATCTAATTAATCACTGGCTAGGGGCTCCAGCAGGGTAAATCTAACCCGGACAACAAGCAGCATGTACTTGATTATGAAAAAATAAGATATACTTTTCCAATAAAGATAATTACACTCACATGATGGCATGCTTATAACCATATGGAATAGGATTGTACAACTATAAGGACAAACTAAACCAACTAGGGATACATTTTCTTTGCTATACATAGAAAACATAGATCTAGTTGAAACAATATATTATTTAATGCATCTATTGTGTATTTATCTACTTTTTTCTAAAAACAGAAAGCTAAAAGCTTCAATATTCTTATGGAAAAAAGTGATAAGAAAAATGCAAGACCTCGCTGAAAAATGCAAGACCTCTCTGAATGCGGAGAGCAATACGCTCTCCGTATTTAGCATTGCACCAGCAGCTCACAAGGATATACTGTCATATTTTAGAAAACATTGAGTTTGTTGCTGATATTATCACGATATTAATTAAATGTGTTCTGTGTTAAAAATGACTTTATTGATTTAGACAACATTCCTGTTCCATAAACTGAAGGATAACTGTCTTGTGTTTTAATGTAAAACTGTAGGAACAGACCTGTGTAGTTTGGCCCCCATAATAAAACCAAGATAATCTCTTTAAAAGAAGACTACTGGTATGACTGATAACACTGGGCAGTATTTCCAAATTGATATACAAAGGCATGGTTTTGTTTTTCTATGTGTAAACCCATATCAGTATTATCAATTATGGAAATCTATACAATAAAGGGAAACATAGATTTTGATGGCAGATAAGAACCATAGAGCCTGCATGTCTGCCCGATATTTCCTAAAAGTATAAACTTATCCAGTTCATAGGATAGACTTATGCTTGTCCCAGGCATTATTAAAGTCCTCCACAGTGTTTGTCATTACTACCTCTTGTGGAAGTTTATTCCATGAATCAATCACCCTTTGTGACAAAAAGTGCTTCCTTAAATTACTCCTGAATATACTACCTTTCAGCTTGAGATCATGACCACATGTTCTTGAATTTTTATTTTTATGTAAAATACTCACAGCCTCAGATTTACTAAGCCCTTTAATATACTTTGAAAGTTGCTATCAAATCACCTATTTCCCTTCTCTCCTCTAAGCTATACATACAGGGAGTGCAGAATTATTAGGCAAGTTGTATTTTTGAGGATTCATTTTATTATTGAACAACAACCATGTTCTCAATGAACCCAAAAAACTCATTAATATCAAAGCTGAATAGTTTTGGAAGTAGTTTTTAGTTTGTTTTTAGTTATAGCTATTTTAGGGGGATATCTGTGTGTGCAGGTGACTATTACTGTGCATAATTATTAGGCAACTTAACAAAAAACAAATATATACCCATTTCAATTATTTATTTTTACCAGTGAAACCAATATAACATCTCAACATTCAAAAATATACATTTCTGACATTCAAAAACAAAACAAAAACAAATCAGTGACCAATATAGCCACCTTTCTTTGCAAGGACACTCAAAAGCCTGCCATCCATGGATTCTGTCAGTGTTTTGATCTGTTCACCATCAACATTGCGTGCAGCAGCAACCACAGCCTCCCAGACACTGTTCAGAGAGGTGTACTGTTTTCCCTCCTTGTAAATCTCACATTTGATCATGGACCACAGGTTCTCAATGGGGTTCAGATCAGGTGAACAAGGAGGCCATGTCATTAGATTTTCTTCTTTTATACCCTTTCTTGCCAGCCACGCTGTGGAGTACTTGGACACGTGTGATGGAGCATTGTCCTGCATGAAAATCATGTTTTTCTTGAAGGATGCAGACTTCTTCCTGTACCACTGCTTGAAGAAGGTGTCTTCCAGAAACTGGCAGTAGGACTGGGAGTTGAGCTTGACTCCATCCTCAACCCGAAAAGGCCCCACAAGCTCATCTTTGATGATACCAGCCCAAACCAGTACTCCACCTCCACCTTGCTGGCGTCTGAGTCGGACTGGAGCTCTCTGCCCTTTACCAATCCAGCCACGGGCCCATCCATCTGGCCCATCAAGACTCACTCTCATTTCATCAGTCCATAAAACCTTAGAAAAATATTTCTTGGCCCAGTCTTGACGTTTCAGCTTGTGTGTCTTGTTCAGTGGTGGTCGTCTTTCAGCCTTTCTTACCTTGGCCATGTCTCTGAGTATTGCACACCTTATGCTTTTGGGCACTCCAGTGATGTTGCAGCTCTGAAATATGGCCAAACTGGTGGCAAGTGGCATCTTGGCAGCTGCACGCTTGACTTTTCTCAGTTCATGGGCAGTTATTTTGCGCCTTGGTTTTTCCACACGCTTCTTGCGACCCTGTTGACTATTTTGAATGAAACGCTTGATTGTTCGATGATCATGCTTCAGAAGCTTTGCAATTTTAAGAGTGCTGCATCCCTCTGCAAGATATCTCACTATTTTTTACTTTTCTGAGCCTGTCAAGTCCTTCTTTTGACCCATTTTGCCAAAGGAAAGGAAGTTGCTTAATAATTATGCACACCTGATATAGGGTGTTGATGTCATTAGACCACACCCCTTCTCATTACAGAGATGCACATCACCTAATATGCTTCATTGGTAGTAGGCTTTCGAGCCTTACAGCTTGGAGTAAGACAACATGCATAAAGAGGATGATGTGGTCAAAATACTCATTTGCCTAATAATTCTGCACTCCCTGTTTTTAAGTCATTGAGCCTTTCCTGATACGTTTTATTTTTTAGCCCATGTATCCTTTTGGTAGCCATCCTTTGCACATATTCAAGTTTGTTTATATCCTTCTTGAGATATGGGGGCATATTTATCAAACTCCGCTGCTCCATAACCTGTCCGCCTGCTCTGAGCAGGCGGACAGACATCGTCGGAAATCAACCCGATCGAGTACGATCGGGTTGATTGACACCCCCCTGCTGGCGGCCTATTGGCCGCGAGTCTGCAGGGGACAGCATTGCACCAGCAGCTCTTGTGAGCTGCTGGTGCAATGCTGAATACGGCGAGCGTATTGCTCGCCGTATTCAGCGAGGTCTGTCGGACCTGATCCGCACTGTCGGATCAGGTCCGACAGACCTTGATATATAGAGGCCATGGCCTCCAGAACTGCGCATAATGCTCAAGATGAGGCCTAACTAATGATCTGTAAAGTGACATAAGAACCTTACTATTTCTGCTGCAAATACCTCTACCAATACATCTAAGCATTCTGCTAGCCTTACTCGCTGCAATACTACAGTGTTTACTAAATTTTAAATAATCTGAAATAATAATTCTCAAGCCCCATTCCTTATTTGTAACAGTCAGTAAAGTGTCAATAAGTCTGTAATTAACATTTGGATTTTTCTTCCCTAAATGCATAATTTTACACTTTGCAGTGTGAAACTTTAGATCCAAGCCATTTGTCAAATTCTCCAATTGTTGTATATCACTTCTCATTTTGTCTACCCCCCTGGAACATCTACTCTATTACAAATTTTTGTATCATCTGCAAACAGACATACTTTCCCCTGTAGCCCTTTGCTGATATCTCTGACAAATATGTTAAACAAACCAGACACCAGAACTGACCGCTGAAGGACCCAACTAGCAACAGCCCCCTCTGCTGAATGTACTCCCTTTTCTAAGACACTCTGTTTTCTATTATTAAGCCACCATTCTTCCCAATTCACAATTTTTGAGTCTAGACCAAGGAAATAGAGTTTGTGAATTAAGAACTGTGTGTTCTAGAAACACCTGTATAATTATGTGTAAATAGGGTTGCCACCTTTCTTTGAAAAAAATACCGGCCATGCTAATTAACATAAATTTGAATTCATAATTAAACAGCATAACTCAAAAACTAAAGCTGCTTGGACTGATTTTAAATGCTCATTTGTTTATAACTAGTATTCATCGCATCTGAAGACGTTTCACTTTGACAGGTGCTTTCTTTTAATATTTATTATTTATTTTCTACATTGACTTGAACCTTAAAAATACCGGCCATGTCGGTAAAATACCGGCTGGATGGCAACCCAATGTGTAAATGGGTTGTAATGCCTACAAGGGTCAATAATCCCCCCATTGTTTAATAACACTAACTTGCAGATTATGATTCAAAGTTAAAATCATAATAATAATTTGACCTTCAAAGTAGATAATCTATTGGGATATTTTGTAGTGTAAGGCTGTATTTATACATGCCACAAAAACTGTGTGTAGCTTTCCATGTTCAAATAAAGACTTCAGAGTCAGTCAGACGGGAACAAGGCATTGGCTGAGGGTGTTCTTGAGTGTTCTAGAGACATGTTCTGTGTTTTTCACCTAAACTTCCATCAAGCTTGTGGAATTAATAAAATCTATGTTGCCCAAGTGAAGTATTTGGTCTTGTGATTGATTTTTGATATTTCAAAGGTGACAAGAATGTCTTGTTATTAATTTTCTTTTGTGACTCTGTTAAAAGGGACTGCTTTATAGAGTGAGTTTCTCCCCTTTTATTTGTTTAGTAATGTTTTGAAGGTGATTTTATGATGCCGCTATCTTTCACTCAGTCTATGCATCATGAAGGTAACAGTTACAAGATGTGTGCAAATACAGCTTTGTTCTCAAAGGGAGACTAAGGACTCAGTAAACCTCACCTATTAAATCTACAAATTATACAATACAGAAAAAACACTTTATTTTACAACTTGGTACAGTTTGGTAACACACAAATCTTCCAACAAATCATCTTCATTCACACAGTGTAGCTTACAGTTTATCACATTAAACTGTCAGATGCATCAAAATTATTAAAGGGACATTAAACTGCTGAGTGCAACTACAATAGAATGGTTACCACTCACTGTGCTATTATTTTTCCTCCTGTTCTTGCAGCTGTCTTCAAAGGATTTCTCTTATTTTAACCCCTTACAAGTATTAGTTAGTGAAGTTTAGCATCACCACACTGGGTGCCGCCATCTTGGAGCATATATTTGTTATTTAACTTTTAAACTGTGTAAATCAGTGTTTTTCAACCAGTGTGCCGTGGCAAACTAGTTCGCCATGAGAGATCCTCAGGTGTGCCACGGCAGACTGACAACAGTGTGACATATTTTTTAAACTTTGCTTGTTTTTTACTCCCAGTGCAGGGGTAGTTTGTAGGAGGCATGGCATAACAGCACAATACATACAGTATGTGTGTGTTTGTGTGTATGTGTACATATATGCTGTATTAGGCTACAATTTGTGATTTTTTAAAAATTTTGGGATGGTGGTGTGCCACAGGATTTTTTAATGTAAAAAAGTGTGCCACGGCAAAAAAAAGGTTAAAAATCACTGGTGTAAATAACTGCAGAAATGTAACACTTATGCTCTCTAAACTGAAGTGAAAGATACAGCTGTAAAGCAGATCTGTGAAAGTGCACTGCTCCTATCACAGGATGCACAAGCTACAAGATGGCAGCACCCAGCATATGATGCAGAGCTTTACCAACTGGATTCTGTAATAAGAAAAATAAGAGAGCAGTTTTAAAGAGAGTTGCAGGTACAGAAGGAAATACTAGCACGTAACCCTGCTTCTCTAGTTGTACCCAGCTGTTTAATGTCCCTTTAATTAAAGAGTATAATATTAAATGCATGACATGAAGATTCTAAAAAATAAGGAAGAAAATATTCTGAGGAGATAAAAAAGGAAGCCTCGGAAACTATAAAAAGGTTGGACAAATAAGGGTGATCTCTGGAAATAATGGAGGGTTGGCAAACCTACTTTACAAGTTACAGTTTTACAAAAAAATTGCTTGAAATTAGATTGATCTTGACTAAGGTATTGATTACTCCACCCATTGCAAGTAGGGATGCAATCTCACAATCTCAGGGGTTTATGACTATAGTAGATAAGAAACACTGCTTTAATTGTCCAATTCCTTTATATATTTGCAGATGATGTCCTGAATTCCTGCCTCACATAATTGTTGTATGTGTGGTTCCCTTATAGTACTATGAGCATGCCAGTGAATATGAATACCTGCTTTTTTCCAATTTTCTAATCATACGCTAATTTACCACCCACCTAATCTAGCAAACTGTAGAACCAAAAGGTTCATGTACAGACATCTGAATGATTCACCGTTATGGGCTTTCTAGCCCAGTCACCATGAACATCTCATATTTCCACATATGCCTTTGTTCACCTGTTGCTTGTTACACACTGATTGAAAATAATCAGCTGGCAGCAGCTGTACAATGGAGAAAGATGGGGTTAAGCATTGGCTTTTTATGGGGAAAAACCCAATGAGTAAAAATCCCTTAAGTGTTTTTTCATGTCAGTATGTGTTTCATGTATATGGTAATAAAAGATATTTCATATAATGCACCCTTTATAAGTATTTAAAGGTGGCGATTGTTGCAACTTATTAAACACAGAATGGAAATTCAGGCTGAGAGTTGCAGCTGATTCCTTTTATTGAGCTAATACATCTCTGTATCACCTGCAGTTTGCGGATTCTTTCTTTCATCTACATTTCTGAAGAAGAATGATGATTATTTCAGTCATTGCCTCATAAATAATTTTCCCCATGATGATGCTTCTGTTTCATATATTCTGTTTCATATATACTCTGCGTGTTCTAAATACTTACAAACATTGGTGTCGGAATAAAGGTGGGAATCAATCTTGTCCAGAGGGTTTAATGGCAGGGAGAAAATTAAACGTAGTTTTTATACATTTTGTTTTATTAAGCCTGCAATGCAATACTAATGCTGGGGGTACACACAAACCTCCATCTGCTGTCGCGCCAAAAATCATCTTTTAGAAATTCACCTTGGGCAAGTAAACACAGCGAGGAGCAAATATATTAAAAATGGGTAAAGTGTTTTAAAAATACAACTAGAATAGTAAAGCATTATTTTAAAAGGACATGAAACTCACATTTTTTCTTTAATAATTTAGAAAGAGCATGCAATTGTAAACAACTTTGCAATTTAGTTCTATTATTTAATTTCCTTCATTCTCTTGATATCCTTTGTTGAAAATCATATCTAAAAAGGCTCAGTAGCTGCTGATTGGTGGCTGCACCTAGATGCCTCGTGTGATTGGCTCACCCATGCACATTGCTATTTCTTCAACAAAGTATACCTAAAGAATGAAGCAAATAAGACAATAGAAGTAAATTGGAATGTTGTTTAAAAATGTATTCTCTATCTGAATCATTAAATAATAAATTGGGGTTTCATGTCCCTTTAAATCATTTCTGGGAGGAAGGGAAGTATAACTACACAATTTTTTGTTTTTACTCGTGTTGGGTCTGATGTGTATTTGTGGGGGACATGGGAAAGGTCTAAAGGAAGTTCTGAAGCCTTGGGTCTGATCAGGGGTATGATAAAGATATGTAGCTGTAAACTTTAAATGGTGCTGGTGTTAGTGATCTAGAACAGTGATTTTTAACTTTTTTTTTGCCGTGGCACACTTTTTTACATTAAAAAATCCTGTGGCACACCACCATCCCAAATTTTTTTAACAAATCACACATTGTAGCCTAATACAGCATATATATATACACATACACACAAACACACACATACTGTATATATTGTGCTGTTATGCCATGCCTCCTACAAACTACCCCTGCACTGGGAGTAAAAAACAAGCAAAGTTTAAAAAATATGTCACACTGCTGTCAGTCTGCCGTGGCACACCTGAGGATCTCTCACGGCACACTAGTGCCACGGCAGACTGGTTGAAAAACACTGATCTAGAATGTCTTTTGATATGGGCATATAACTAGCACAACATATGGGCATCCATGGATGTCTGGGGCCACTATATATACAAATTCATTTTTACTTTGAAGGCAAGTTTACAAAGTATTCAAGGTTTGCTTATTCTCACAATTCAGTCCATTTAGATTTTGCTTTAACAATAAATTATTTAATATATATATATATATTTATTGGTTTCATTCATTAATATTTAATATAAAACTCCTGTGCACAGTTTGATAACGTATATAAAAATGGTATTGTCTATGTGAAACATAAAAGTTTGATTTGACTTTAGCATCCCGTTAAGTTTTACAAATATGTAAAGCTGTTTTGCTGAGTTTGCCACCACTTTAAAATAATTCCTGTTTGAAGCTAAAGCAAACCGAATCAAAAGCTAAATATACTAAATGATTCTACCATTCTTAAAGGAGCATAAAACCCAAAATTGGTCTTTCATGATTCAAATAGAACATACATTTTTTTTTAACAACTTTCCAATGTACTTTAATTATCAATTTTATTTTGTTTTCTTGTTATCCTTTGTTGAAAAGAAAGCAAAAAGGTAAGTCCAGGACTGTGCACGTATCTGCAGGACTATATAGCAGCAGTTTTGCAACAATGTTATACATTAGCAAGATCACTAGATGGCAGCACTATTTCTTGTCATGTAGTGTGCACGCTGCCTATCTAGATTTCTCTTCAACATATAATAACATGAGAACAAAGTAAATCTGATAATAGAAGTAGATAGGAAACCTTTTTTTTTTTTAAATTGCATTCTCTATCTGGTTTATGAAAGAAAAAAATTGTGTTGCATGTCCCTTTAAAACTGCAAAAGCGGGGGTACCCACATGGCAGGAGGTGGTGGGAAAAATAACAGAGACGTATACCATGTCAGAAGTAGCGGCGTGGTCACAGGGACAGCCAGAGCAGTTTCAGAAGGTTTGGTTCTATTGGTTGCTGAGCTCAGAACAATGTTTGAGATAAACTGGAAAATGATAGAAGTGGGGAAGAAAGGATCAGTTAAGGAGGATCTAAATTTAGCCCTAGTAGTCGCCCATGTAGTTATCCTCTCTGTAGAAGCAGACAGCAACGATATATAGAGTCATAGTATGTACGTTAATAGATTTAAACAGCACAATACTGGCACCTCCTGGGAGGGGGGAGGGTTCTAGTTGGGGAGGGGGGGGGGAAGGGTATGTTATTAACTGAATGTATTTAAAATATACAGGTTGGAGTGGATTATTTGGAGACCTAAAGATGAATAATACTATGATGCCAAGATCCACTTTTTATCAAGAATGTTAAGGTCCATGCTTTAAGTTGATGGTTTTCAAAAATTCACCTGTACAACTATGCTTTTATGAATGTATTCGTTTCTCTTTTGACCTTGAAAATTGATCAATAAAAACTATTTCAATATAAAACTGCAAAAGTGTCAATCATAATCTTGTTGTTGGTATGTTGTGAGAGATCTTGTGTATACAGAAATTTCCCCAAGGTATCCCAGTAAAAAAATGTTTTTTATGGTGGTCTTGATTGAGTTAACTCTTGCGGTTGGGGATCAGGTTATGGCATAGGATAGAGTTAATGCTTTAGATTCCAGGGAGGGCTGAATCATATTGCAAAGCCTATTGGATATATTGGTGTGGCCACATTGTTACCAAGGTGACATTGTGAATATGGGCTTGATTTATCAATCAAGGGCGGATAGGGTCATACATATTCGCCCCTTTCCACCCCAGCTCTCCTCTGGCGGGCAGCAATCCGCTGTCCGAATTTAACATTGCACACAAGCGATATCTTGTGCTCATATGCAACACCGCTCCCTGCCTGCACACAGCCAATCAGGGCCGGATTGGGCAGCCGGGATATCGGGAAAAATCCCAGTGGGCCGCCAGCTGGCAGCTCAGCTGCGCTGTGCTCAGCCTGAGGCTGGCTGCTGCTGTCTGTATGATGCATTCATTACGATTAATATAATATATTATTTTATTATTGCTAGCCTTGCGATAATAATTGCAGCCGGTAATCTTATCTAATAGTTACACTTGACTTACACTTACTCTAAGAGTCTCCCACTGTCCTCGCTGTCTGTGATTGGCTGCACTGTCTAGTAATAACCCCCTACGCCTCCAGCTCCGCAGGTTAACCTTACCGCTACTACTTCTAAGCCAATATAGCCAAATAGCGAATTACTCAGACACTACAGTGACTGAGTCTGTGTCTGTTTGTTGTCGCTCCCAGTCACAGGCTCAGTCTGTCACAGTGTCACTGACTGGATGAGGCAGCGGAGCGGGCTGGGCCAGGGAGGAATGATTATGCAGGCCGTGTGGGCTGGGCGGCGGCTTATGTCACTGAGTTGAATGACTCCTCTGTCTTCCGTTCTTCTCACACACACCACCACCACGTGACATGATGATGGAGGGAGCCTGGGAGCGGCTGCGTCAGCGAGCCAAGCCGTTGAGTAAGTTAAAATTGCTTTTGTTTTTATTGCAATTGCTTTTGTTTTTATTGCAATTGCCAGTATGTTACCAAGTAAGTAGCCAATGACAAGGTGCTGAATGCAGGGGGCTCTCTGGCCAGTGATATACAAATGTTTTGTGCATGTGTTTACTGCAGGAAAGATGACCAGTGTGCACATGTACACTGACAAATGTTGCATATTAGTAAGTGATTAACAGAAGTATGTGCAGTGGTAATGTTGATGTTGACTCATTTACCTTTTACAAATGCAAAACCTTATTAAGGGACTCAGAGTGAAAATAAATGAGATATTCTGGCTAATAAAATGTCCCTTGGTGTGCCCCTGAAAACATGCAGTTTATAATGTTTAGATCTGGTTGACTTTTCCCAGTGCAGAACTTCATGTCCCAACCCTGTGCTGTGCTATTTAAACACATTTGACATCTTCCTTTTGAGTCTTTTGAAAAACAAACTTATTGTTGGTCTTTAGCAATTAGCTTGATTTATTCTGTTAAATGTTTCATGTATCTGGCTGCCCAGTGTTTGTGGTGCTGTTGACATATATTTGAATGCTGTAATTTATTCTTCTTCACATTCTCAAAATTCCTTTTGTTGTTTTTTGTTCTTTTGTTGATGGAGCCTTGATATTACTATTCTGCTACCTATTTTTTGTATTATTACCTGTATTACCACCTGTTATCACAAACACTTTTTAGTTCAGCTAACATGAGTAATTGCTCTGCATTCTAATATATAGTAACATGGGGTTTAGTTATTAGACACAGGAAGACAGACAGGCAGATGTACTGAATAAAGCATGGTCCTCATACTGCAGAATTATGCAGGGATCTCTACAAATGGGAGAAGATATGCAAATGATGAACCTGTCCCTGAGTAAAGAAGATATTTTTTTCAGAGAATCTCTCACTGAAAAGCATGCTTGATATTTGTATCCATAAATAATGGTTGTATTATTTTTTTGTGTTGGAGTTCAAACACCTTGACTTCTAGAAATGTTTGAACTCCGCTTACCCCTGTATATTTTAGGCTGGTCTTACTTCATTGCAAATTAAGTTTGATGTGACAGAGAAAACAAACTGTATATATGGTGTATGTGTGTGTATATATATATATATATATATATATATATAAATACACACACATATATATATATATATATATATATATATATATATATATATATATATATATCGATGGAATATAGGGCTGGTCTTTAATTTTTTCCAGGGCTGCTTTTTATTTCCAGTCCGGCCCTGCAGCCAATCACGTATGGACAGGAGCTGTCAATCTCCCCGGTCGGATGAGACCGGGGAGATTGAAATTCTCTACCTAAGAGGTAGAGAAGAGGGTAGGGAAGCACCAGTCTGATGACCGCTCCTTGATAAATCCTGACTGCAGGTTCTCTTGTGAGAACTTTCAGTCAAAGGGAGGAGAAGGGCTTGATAAATGAAGCCCTATGTGTTAAAAACTTCAATACTGCCATTTGAGTGACATTCATGAAGAGAATCATATGGAGACAGCTGGCAAAATGATGGAGAATTATGTAATAAAAATACACATGGTAGTTTGAGACAGTTCGTTTACTGAAGCAAAAGCTCACTCATAGCTCCTTGTATGTTATCTGTAAGGCTAATGGAATAATTTAAGTTAGTAGCATGGTGCATGATTTGTTTTATGTGCATTACAGATCACATAGTTATGGGAAAAGGCAGTTTTTCCACAAGCTCAGTTTATCAAAACCACATCATACCTCCTATATGCTGAGCTAATGAGTGACCTCCTTAATGACCAACACATGAGGATGTTTTATCTAGTCAAGGAGGTCTCTGCTGGTTTCCATTAAGAAGATGAACCAAAAATAACTAAAGCATCTGCAGAATTGACTTTCTTTTCATTCTCAAGCACAAGTTCACTTTAAGGAATACATATAAGTAATTCATTTGTTGTACTGATTTTTTTGTATGTTGTGCAATAAAAAGAGAAGTTCTAAATAGAATAACACAACACAGTAAAAAGTCCCAAAAATAATTTTATCTGGAAAACAATGTACAATTATTAATATTGCACTTTTTTATACAAGAAACCCTAATAAATATACAAAAAAGTTATACATACATAAAAACATTTTTAATAATAATAAAAATAATATGCTGTATCTTAGCAACACACAGTTTGCTCAAAGAACCCTTGGTAGAAAGTGTCTGTATGATGTGCATTTGTATTTACATAGAGCCTATAATGGCAGGAAATTGCAGTGGTCACATATACTGTATATAGATTTCGTTTGCAGATCTGTTTAATGTATAAAAACATCAGCAAATCTACAGTGCTGTACATCCCTACTGCTGGTGTGAAAAAGTACTGTCAGTGTATGGAGACAATCCAGTCAACCTCTGTGCATCCCTATTATTATTCTGTGCTTGTGCATTCATTGCTTTTTAAGTGCTAACAATTTGGTGAATAATCTGCGTTTACTCTTTGGGACCAAATGTACTGTGCCATGGCCTCTGTTACCAATGTTACTGTATAATGTGTGACACTAAACTAGCCAGGTGGGTATTGCTTGTTTCTAGCAAAACAAGTTTATAGAATGATGGTTAATTTCATAATTTCTGGGGTTTGTCTACAGAATTATATTCCTTAACCCTAGTATCTTCATCCAATCTTGTTTAAATTATGTTTTTTTCACTGTTGTGGCATTGAGGCCCATTTATCAAGCTCTGTACGGAGCTTGTGGGCCCGTGTTTCTGGCGAGTGTTCAGACTCACTAGAAACAGCTAAAGACTGCTGCTCCATAACCTGTCCACCTGCTCTGAGCAGGCAGATAGGAATCGCCACAATTCAACCCAATCGAGTATGATCGGGTTGATTGACACCTCCCTGCTGGCGGCCCATTGGTCGTGAGTCTGCAGGGGGCGGCGTTGCACCAGCAGCTCTTGTGCGCTGCTGGTGCAATGCTGAATACGGAGAGCGTATTGCTCTCCACATTCAGCAAGGTCTTGTGGACCTGATCCGCACTGTCGGATCAGATCTGCAAGACCTTTTATACATAGGCCCCATTGCCTCTGCTTACTCTATGATATCACTAAGGCTTGTGTGCATTTCAGCTGTTTCATACTGGACAATTCTTAAGTAACTGGACATTTTATGTAGATAATTATTATAATTTAGAATTGAAAACTACTCTTTGCTCCAAATCCTTACAGCATTTGGACCTCCATGGAAGTGAGCAATCTTCTGTAGTCACAAGTCATAAAAATAAAATAAACCACATTCAGTATACACCCAAGATAAAGTAAGAATACAAACCCCTACATACATTAACATTTCTTGCTTCATGGTTTAAAGCGGTGATGGCCAGCTTCCTAACACACAGGCCACAGATCAAGATTTTAGAAACCTGTATAGGGCTGCATATAAATCTATGGCTATTAAACACATACATAATAATATATTTCTTAAACCAATTCTCAGTGGCACTTGGCCAGATTTATGTAAGGTTGCAGGGTAACCTCTGTCTGCTGTGATCCCTTTCAGATAGTTATTTTCAGCTGTAGCCACTCCAACGCACACATTTTTAGTTATGCTTTTATTTTTCTGGAGCCACAAAAATATGTCTCACGTTTTTTAGTTTTACTTTTCCTGGGGCTGCAAAAACTAGTGTAGAGGGCCACATGTGGCCATGCCCTTCCTGATTTAAAGTACCAGTTTGTATACACTACTGAGTAAACTAGGGACAGTGATTATGACTGGTTGTGAGAAGAGGGCGTTTTCTGATATGATACCTAATCTCTAACACCGTAAAGAACAATATTCTATTTATAAATGCTTCCAACTCGCAGTTTACATTTTTTTGAGTGGAAAATAACCCTGTCTGTTAACTGAAATAAGTATCCCACTGCATTAAAATGTACAAGAAGCAAAGTGCTAAAATAATCACATGCATAGCTCTCATTTTGCTCCACTACAATGCCACTTGTCCTACGGATATGGGCTCCATTCTGGGCTTGCACACCTATGTTTTGTTTGTAAGTCACTCTCAAGCATCTTACTATAAAGTGCTTGTACTGAAAATAAAATGTGGTTAGCTAATGCTACAAACCAAATACATTGGCCTATGGGGCAGCTGATGACACGTGCTATATAAAAGGCAGATGATATATCTTCCGGAGGAAACAATGTTATCCAAACCATAGTACATAGTTATTCACTGCAGCACAGCATAAACCCTTGGCATCATCAGTTAAGGAGCAGTGTTCATACTTGTGCAAAAAAAAAAAAAAAAGTATTTTGGGGTCAACAGATACACTTTTCCTTTCCTGTTACTTTAAGCAATCCTATACTTTGTCTTGCATTTACATTTTTGCGGCTTTTAAAGTCCCAACTGTGCTTGTTGCTTAATTAATGGTCCCAGGAGACAATTCCTCTGTAGATCCATGTTCCACATTCTATTGTGGGAGTAACAAATTTGGGCAGCACAGTATAAGTTTATAGTAGAAAACTAATTGTCATTAACACCCAAATGCTAACTGTAGATATCAGTCATCACTTGATTTCACAATGATTTTCTGTGCCCCATAATATCCCTTTTTCCTGTATACTGCAGTAAGGCCAAGTCCTATGGTGCGCGGGCACAGCAAGGCTCATGACGCAACCAAGTGTCTTTTTCATCAGTGTTAAAGCCTTGTCACTAAGTACTAACCAAGTCCACCTTGTGACAAGCTCATCTGAGTAATGATGTCAGGCGTTTACTGCATTCTGTCTTCCAGCATCGATGGAAGAGAACCTTGTCAAGTCATTTACAAAGGCTGAACATCAAAAAAATAAATAAAGCCACAGGGACATCAGGCCTGTGAATATGCATTTTTCTTCCTTGCAAAAACGGAGGGAGCCTGCTCTATTAAACTTCAGGCTTTTCCACAAGTTCCACAACAACGTGACTTAAATTGTGAAAGTTGACATAATTTAAGTTGCTTCACCTTCTCACAGTATCTGGTTGTGTCTCTGCAGTCAACTATTGGGGAAAAATAAAGAAGACAAAAACATGACATCAGACAAATGAATGGTTTATGGAAAAACACTCACGAGTTAACTTCATAACTCCATTTTATATTTCCTGAGGGAAACGTAACTTTACAGCATCTGCTTACAATATGCTTATTTAACATGTAAATCTGTACGTTTGCTTTGTAGTCTTAAAACATACAGATGTAGAAAACTTTATTGTCCCTTTAAATGGAAAACATAATATTTCTAGTTATGAGATAAGTAACTGACTTGAGCAGGAAGTTAGTTTAAATCTTTTTTGTTTATTTATTTTTTGCATTGCAAACCTGTTTTTACTTCTGTATGCAAAGCCAATGTTCTCTTGGTATCCTTTGTTGAAGAGCATCCCTAGGTAGGATCAGGAGCTGGGAGCTAGTTGCTGCACATATATGCTTCTTGTCATTGCCTTACCAATTTGTTCAGCTAGCTCCCAGTAGTGCATTGCTGCTTCTTCAACAAACAATTCTAAGAGAATAAAGCAAATAAATAATAGAAGTGCATTGGAAAGATGTTTAAAAATGTCTGCTCTATCTGATCATGAAAGTAAAATTTGGGGTTTCATGTCCCTTTATGTTTACCCAGTCTTTTCATATCACTGGCCTTATCAGACTTCCCAGTTTTACCAGTAGCTATGCAACATTATGATTCACTAAAGTGTTGAAATATGAATGCTTGTTATTAAATTAAATGCACAGGATAGGAATGGGAGCTGGAGAGCTTGAGGCCTATGAAGAGGGTGGAGAGATATTTTAATGTTCCTTGGCCAAAACCACCAAAGTCACACTATAGGGATCTATTTCAATTTGTTTGAAGACCTATGGCTAATTTTTCTGAGGTTTTAATATTCTAAACAATGTATTTGAATGTGTATTAACATTTGTTTTAGAAAAAAGTATGCTTGTTGTATGCTGAAATGTAAAGATTATGTTTTATACGTGTGCAGTGTGTCCAGAGCTGTGGTAATGTTGCTTATTAAGCCTGTGAGCTCCTATTATATGAACCAGCTGTCTACTTCCTGTTAGTTTCAAAATCAAACTAAATAGCTTTATCTTAACTCTTTTTTTTTTTTTTAATGAAAAAATAAAAATACAAATATATTTTTGCAGGTTTAAAGGGACAAGAAAACCATTTTTTTTCTTTCATGATTTATATAGATAATACAATTTTAATCAACTTTCCAATTGGCTTCAATAATTTAATTTGCTACATTATTTTTGTATCCTTTTTTGAAGAAATAGTAATTCACTACTGAGAGCTAGCTGAAAGACAAAAGGCATATATGTGCAGCCACATATCAGCAGCTTCTTAGCCTACCTAGGTATACTTTTTTTAAAGGATACAAAGAGAACAAAACAAATTAGAAAATAGAAATAAATTGGAAAGTTATATAAAATAGTATGGTTTAAAAATATATTTAAATAATCAGTGATATCTTGTTACAAAATCTAAAAGGGGGCAATAAAGTCATCCAATTTTAAAAAAAGTTTCTAATTTACTTCCTTATGTGAGTCTGTGATTCACTGTTGGCTGTCACATGATACAAGGGGGCAGAGAAATGGAAGGGAATTTTGACATTTTCAGGAAAAATATACTGCTCATTTGAAGTTCAGAGTAAGTGTTAATGCACTGTCTTTTTATTATGAATTTTGGTTATGCAGTTTTACTGTATGTAATGATCCTTTCAATCTTTAATGTAATACTAATAAAAATGCCCAGTTATATAGTAAACACTCAATGCAAAAGATCCCTTGTATAGTGATAACAGTGCTAGAATGTATTACTTTCAGTAAGAACATGGTTTTGTAAAAAAAACTATTAAATAGTGACAATGTCCAACACTGTTTCCAGAGCTTATTGGTTGTGGTGAGTTACCTAACTTCTGTCAGCATATATTGTACAGCATAGATAAGTCTGTGCAAATGGTGGGGTAGTATTAGGCTTCTCTTTAAGGGTTACATAGTCTATGATTCAGAATTTTTCAATTGTAAAAAAACTGGATAAAAATATAAAACATCATTATACATTTAAGAAATAAATCTATTGCACTGATAAAGACCCTTTTAATAATACTTAAAATAAAAGTGTCTAATAAGCCACTTAAAAAAGCAAATTTTATGCCATTACCATTTTCACAGGGGGTGATGTTGCAACGTTGCCAGTTTGATGGGCGAGGTCTCCAGGAACATAAATGGTCCTGTACTTGTTTGCTGGTGCGGTGGTGAACACATTCAACTCGTCTAGACTGGAAACCGTAGTTGCCACATGTTGCTGTGCATAAAGTCCAAGGGGATACGCGCCAGTGTACACTGCAGACTTCTGACCAACAGTTCTGTGTACTGAGCGGTCTGTTGAAAAGAAAGAGTTGAACTTTCATGATCAGAACTATGGGATGAAGAATAAACTACTTGTATCTAAGATCAAGCGCAATATCACACCACAAAGATTATATTCTTTTGTATTCACCATTAAAACTAAGTATTCAGCTTGCATGTTTTTTTTTTATTTATTTATTGCTTTGCTTTGCTCTGTTAAGACCCATGATGGCTTAGGGCCCTCGAAGTTATGAGTACAAATAATTTATAATTACAGTTCTGTGCAGTGAGCAACTAGCATCCCTTCTCCCAAGACCAAAATATGTGCAGATGTAAAGGCTGGATGCTGGATAATTAGATAGGTTCTAGCTCACAAGGGTCACTTTAGGAATGGTTGGCACCTGCCTTTGTGCCACTTGGATATTCTTTATTTGTCATTTATCCATATAAGAACCATTCATAGATGGAGTTATATACAAAGTCATTTTGAAACTACTAAAATAAATATTTTATATAAGAAGGGTAGATTTAGATATGCAAATGATATAAAGCTATAAATCATTAGCTTGCCAAATGCTTAATTTAAACATACAATTATAATGGAGTTATGTCATTAATTTGCTGATCTATGCTTCCCATCAACTAGCTGCCTATCACTCCATACAAAAGATATTTAACAAAATGTAATTGCTTTGTTTGTGTTGAACCCCCAAACCATACAACAGTATCATAGTAAAGCCAATGTCAAAAGTGTCTTATACAATACCTTGGTAGGGCTTGACATTGTTCTGGGGATACAATGGTTCCTTCTCTGGTTTGGCAGTAGACTTGTCTGTGCTGTACAGCCATTCGTGGTCCAATGCATGGTCCATGACACTGTAATTAGAGAGACACAGGTAATGTAATACATTCTAACTTCATTACAGATTAATTAGAAAACACATGGCACACATGGCAAAGAGATGCAAGAACATGACTTGTGATATCCATCTGCTAAGACAACCAGGATGAACAATAAAAAGGGGTTGTCATCTTTATTGACCTGTCTTTGGATTGAAGAACTTTAGATAAAGATATGACACAAAGTTATAGCAGAAGAACCGTTTCAAGATTTAGAGAGAATTCATCGCTATTAATGCTTCAGATACTCCAAGAAAGCTGAGAAAAATGTGTAAGTAGGTACAAGCTAAACTGAATCATGGCAATAAATGTTGCTGGAGCTGACAGAATGTTGTGCAGAAGGAAAATGGAACACAAAAGTAGGATAAAGACCTGAAAGAAACAGGTCAATGGAGTAACTATATTGTTCTTAAAAATACAAGCCAGAAATCATGTCTCAGTTTAGGAATCATGACCAAAGCAAATAGGTACCCTCTGTATATTTTGCTATTTCATTGACAACATTTTAAAAAGTGCCATATAAATGTAGCAGTGCCAGAATAGTGCTGAAGCATGTAAGATCTGTTTACAATGGTAGCGTTTTCATATAGCAACATACCTACAATATTACCTCTCATTGCTACTTCACAACAGTTCCTTAGAAATGCAAATATAAAGTGGCTGAGAGTGGTACTATTGTGAAAATATTGAAATGTGATAATGCTAACATTATTTTAATTGATATTAAAATGTGTCATTATTTTATTTGTCTCATTTTTGAGATTACCAGCATTTATGTGAATTCATTCTTTTCCCAGACAGCAGGAAATCAACATTCTTTCTGGCAACTTGTTAACTGCATTATTTACTCACTCTATAGTTCTGTTGCCGCTGTAGAATTTATTTCCTTATGATTAATTTTGAAGAAAACCCGAGGTTACACAACTTGCTTTTTGGCCTCTCTAATGAGCATAAACCAAGCATAATTTTAAATCAAAAGCAAGAGGTGTTTCATGTCTCTAAGTATTAGGACCATGCTCGAGACGTTTAGAGTTATGCAACTTAACAGTTATGCATCAACGACCAAGAATTTAGCGCTAGCTAGTACTAGTCATAGGTTTGCCCCTGAGTTCCCCTCCTGCATGGTACTAATGGACTAAGTTGGATCATTATTTACCATAAGCCGATCAGCGTTTTTAAATTTAAAAGCAAATTCAATAATTTTATCAGTAAATCCCAAATGATGTAAGTTCAAAGAAATGCAACTCAACAGTATGTTCCCATCCATAAGATGACGAATACATTCCCCATATAATTAACAATTTCTAGGTTTATTTGCTTTGAGGGTTAAACAAGTTCATAGAAAATAATAAAAATCTGCTTTTGCAAAAAGTAAAAGGACCATTTTACATATTTTTTTATTAAAGGAATGTACACGCAAAACAGATGAGCTTACATATGTTTACATTATTACAATCAGGATTATGAAGAAAAAGTGATTTCAACTATCAGGGGAAGGATTCCGCCCATTCACTTTGACTGTTGGATAGCGTGAGACTTATAGCATTATTCACAATCTCAGAGGACACTGCAAATAAGCTACTTTGGTCATTGCTCTTTCGCAGGAATGTTACGGTAAACAAACAGAAGTAGATCAGCTTGTATTCATTATCTGCTGTATCTTTATCTCTTGGTAATGGTAAAACTGATCAAAAACAGGAGACGCTTTTTCATAAATTAGATCAGAGAAAGAAATAAGTATATATAAAGCATTTGGTGTTATGAGATACAAATGAAAACACTCACAAAACTGTATATTTATAGATTTAGTCAAACAGAATTTGTTGACAAATTTGAAGGTATACTTTAATATAAAAATAAAACATTTTGGGCCAGATTACAAGCTGGGGTTTATTTGACGCTCCCACTTGAGCTTTAACTTCGCTAGAAGTAAGCTTTTTGTATTATGAGTTGAAAGGAAACCTTTTTCGCTTGCGCAATAACCTGATGAGCATAAAAAGCCAAACTTACAATATTGATAATCCATTCCCCTATAGCAGTCAATGGAGCAAAAAAAGTGCTCCAGCACTCTATTTCCTTCTATGGCTTTGTCTATATCTATTGTTATTTTTGGTAGAATGCAAACATGCATAGGGATTATCTACTGGTGCATGCCTAGAAGCTGTAAACTCAGTTGAAATACAATGCCTGTGTCTAAACACTGATAACAGGGGTGGAGTTGGCTGCTCCAGGCAGCTTAGCTATGTTATTCATTTTTCTTATTTTTGAAAATTATTTTAAAATACTTGTCAGAAATGTTATTAATGCAAACTATTTTTAATTAATTAGCCCTTTTAGGATATGCACAGATCTCAACCTGTTTTATGTCCCTTTAAATGTGAAAAAGGCAGCAAAATTCTCTGTTTGTCGAATGAGTCCGGGCTGATTTTAAACTTAAAGTTGGTGGACAAGGTTTATGAACAGCAGTTTAAACTGGTGCTTCATAAATATTAGTTGCAGGCTCATATGAGCGAACCTGGAACTGATCGGGACCTTGGGATTTTGATCAATCTAGCCCTATATATTAACAATTGAGAGTAATATAACCAAGTCAGTCTCCATTAGTGTTTTATTACATGCTTCTTTACTTTCACCCCAAAATCATCTCCTTACCTGCCCCCAGGATGATGTGGTCCATTGAACACACAGCTGTCTACTGCAACTCTGGCTGTCTACTGGACGTTTGGCAGATAACGCACAGATGTCATTGGACACAGGGACAGAGTAGCCTGCAGCTGTCAATTTCTGACATGTGACACGACGATTCTGGACTCCACCACCACAACTTTGTGAGCAAGATGTCCACGATGTAACCATCCACCTAAAGTATAAAAAAATATCCAAAATGAAACTGATTTTCAGATTTATTAAATAAAACACAGCTCAATTATTCACGCAATGGGCACCTGCAATTTAACTGGCATCCAATACTTTCATCACACTCATTTTTGCATTGCTTGTAATTATAATGTGATGGTACATATTTATAGATTATATTAGATCTATGACACCAGTGGCTGCTGGATCCTAATGCACCATCTCACACACATGCTCTAGGGTCATTGTGTCATGATTGGTCTAGTCATGGTTGCCATGTGTCCAGCTTTTAACAATTGTGTGTGGTATTTCAACTTTCTGTACATTAATATGTAAACACAAAATGCTTAACTTACTGGGTCTGATCTCAGATCAGATATAGACATATGGCTGACAGGAGCTACAGGGAAATGTTGCCACAGCAGATTTCTGATCATAACACCACACATCACTTAAATGGACATTAAACACTAAATACATTTTAAAGGGACATGAAACCCAAATTATTTCATGATTTAGAAAGAGCATGCAATTTTAAACAACTTTCCAATTTACTTCCATTATCTAATTTACTTCATTCTCTTGATAAACTTTGTTGAAACGCATATCTAAATAGGCTCAGTAGCTGCTGATTGGTTGGCTGCACATAATTGCCTCGTGTGATTGGCTCACCTATGTGCATCGCTATTTCTTCAACAAATAATATCTAAAGAATAAAGCAAATTAGATAATATAAGTAAACTAGAATGTTGTTTAAAACTGTTTTTTTCAACTGAAACATGAAGTATTTCGGGTTTCATGTCCCTTGAAGCATAGTATTGAGGATATGCCCCACCTCCATCTAGTCATGGGTGCCGCCATGTTAAAATCTATCTTTCAATATATTCCAGAGCTGATGTGTTGGCTCGCGTACATCAACTACCCTTCAGATGCATGCAGTGTAACTTAGGTTCCATAATGGCAGCACTCATGCTGTTCACCTATTATATTTGTAGAGGACAGCTGTCAGACCTAGTTTTTACTAAGTGAAGAAGATTATCAAAGATGAGCTATAGGTTTTCACCCATGAACCTATCAAGATTTTTTTTTTACTAAAAATGGCAACAGCTTCAATAAGTTTGCTTCCCCATAAGGCCTTCATAGCATCTAGCACTTTAGACACTTCTTATATAAAGCAAAATAGCCACTGTTTGTAGTATATATCAGCTGTCCCTCTGTTATGTAATCTCAGAGGCATTTGAATGGCTCAGCTAAAGTCTAGGGGGGCGAATTATCAAGCTCCATAACTGAGGCTTCGGACATCAATCCGCCCAATCCTATATGATCGGGCTGATTGACATCCCCTGCTAGCGGCCAATTGGCCGCAAATCTGCAGTGGGCGGCATTGCACAAGCAGTTAACAAGAACTGCTTGCGAAATAATAAATGCCGACAGCGTATGCTGTCAGCATTTATCGATATGCGGCGGACATGATACGCTACATTGTATCATGTCCATCCGCACTTTAATAAATCAGCCCCTATATGTTATCTTTAGTAAACTGAGAATACAACAAAAAAAATTCCAGTGTTTTGCTTCGCATTGTACAAGTTTTCTATATCCTTTCACTGAATAAATTCTATACAAGATTTTATACATTTATAAACATAACTGTATTAAAGGGACTTTAAGATGCAAAAAGAAAATGCTGCAATGTGTTAGAACATTTTATAGTTCCACTATTGCTTGCTTGTAACTATGCTCTTAACCCTGCCAAAGGGCCTACACGCATTAGCACCAGGGCAGAAATGCACTAATGAAAAACTAGCTGAACAAGCCCAATGAGACTGTACAAGAGGCACATTTGCAAAGCCACCAATTATTGATGCATTGCTCCTTAGGGCCTTGCTAGCTATGTTTTTCAACAAACGATGTCAAGAGAATGAAACCAGTTTGATAATAGAAGTACACTGAAAAGCGCGTTAACATTCTATGCTGTATATGAACTATGAAAGCTTAAAGGACCAGTAAATACAGTAGATTTGCATAATTGACAAATGCATGATAAAAAGACAATGCAATAGCACTTAGGGGCCCATTTATGAAGCAGCGATTGCTGCTTATTCCATGTGAGCCTTCTGGCTCGCCGGAAACAGGATTTAAGAAGCAGCGGTCTTAAGACCGCTGCTGACTGCAATCATCCCGATCAGATATGATCGGGATAATTTAAACCCCCTGCTAGCGGCCGAATGGCCGCGAATGTGCAGGTTGTAGCATTGCACAAGCATTTCATCAGAAATTCTTGTGCAATGATAAATGCCTGACATTTGATAAAACGGCCCCTTAGTCTGAACTTCAAATGAGTAGTAGATTTTTTTCTGAGAAATGTCAAACTTATGTCTTTTTCCACTCCCCTTGCATCATGTGACAGCCATCAGCCAATCACAAATGCATATACGTATATTCTGTGAATTCTGGCACATGCTCAGTAGGAGCTGTTGACTCAAAAAGTGTACATATAAAAAGACTGTGCACATTGCATGTTTTATCTGAATCATGAAAGTTTAATTTTGACTTGAGTGTCTCTTTAAGTTTCTCTTCACTGTAACTTTAATCTGTTTTGGCACATGAATGAAAAAGCTAACACAACAGTGTAGTTAGGTCATATGTTCTAATATTTGTTAGCTTTTTATTAACTAACATAGAATTGTCCCAATTTTGTAAGACATCATTTGTGTCATCTGGGTGATATCAATAATGTATTCAGTACAGAGCAATTTTCAAATAACTACAATAAGCAAGAATTATATGTACATATGTTTCCATTTGTATGCAAATATTTAAGTATGGTTTTAGTTTACTTTTTGGATAAAATATGTATTTTAAATTGTTCTGTTTGTCCTTAATCTACATATTGTCTTTTAAAAAAGTTGAACTTTTAAACAGTTACGCCTAGATTTAGAGTTCTGCGGTAGCCGCCAAAAGCAGCGTTAAGGGGTCCTAACGCTGCTTTTTACCGCCCGCTGGTATTTAGAGTCAGCCAGGAAAGGGTCTAACGCTCACTTCCAAGCCGCGACTTTTCCATACCGCAGATCCCATTACGCCAATTGCGTATCCTATCTTTTCAATGGGATCTTCCTAACACCGGTATTTAGAGTCTTGGCTGAAGTGAGCAGTAGACCCTCTACCGACAAGACTCCAGCCGCAGAAAAAAGTCAGTAGTTAAGAGCTTTCTGGGCCAACGCCGGTTTATAAAGCTCTTAACTACTGTGCTATAAAGTACACTAACACCCATAAACTACCTATGTACCCCTAAACCGAGGTCCCCCCACATCGCCGCCACTATAATAAATATTTTTAACCCCTAATCTGCCGACCGCACACCGCCGCCACCTACATTATCCCTATGAACCCCTAATCTGCTGCCCCTAACATCGCCGATAACATCGCCGACACCTACATAATATTTATTTGCCCCTAATCTACCCCCCCAATGTCGCCACTACCTTACCTACACTTATTAACCCCTAATCTGCCGATCGGACCTCGCCGCTACTCTAATAAAGTTATTAACCCCTAAACCGCCGCACTCCCGCCTCGCAAACCCTATAATAAATAGTATTAACCCCTAATCTGCCCACCCAACGTCGCCACCACCTAACTTCAAGTATTAACCCCTAATCTGCCGACCGGACCTCGCCGCTACTCTAATAAATGTAGTAACCCCTAAAGCTAAGTCTAACCCTAACCCTAACACCCCCCTAAATTAAATATAATTTTAATCTAACGAAATAAATTAAATCTTATTAACTAAACTATTCCTATTTAAAGCTAAATACTTACCTGTAAAATAAACCCTAAACTAGCTACAATATAACAAATAATTATATTGTAGCTATTTTAGGATTTATATTTATTTTACAGGCAACTTTGTATTTATTTTAACTAGCTACAATAGCTATTAAATAGTTATTTACTATTTAATAGCTACCTAGTTAAAATAATTACAAAATTACCTGTAAAATAAATCCTAACCTAAGTTACAATTAAACCTAACACTACACTATCAATAAATAAATTAAATCAATTAACTACAAGTACCTACAATTACCTACAATTAAATAAACTAACCTAAATTACAAAAAAACCCCCACTAAATTACAAAAAATAAAAAAAATTACAAGAATTTTAAGCTAATTACACCTACTCTAAGCCCCCCAATAAAATAACAAAGCCCCCCCCAAATAAAAAAAATTCCCTACAATAATCTAAATTTAAAAAGTTAACAGCTCTATTACCTTACCAGCCCTTAAAAGGGCTTTTTGCGGGGCATGCCCCAAAGAAATCAGCTCTTTTGCCTGTAAAAAAAACTACAATACCACCCCCCAACATTACAACCCACCACCCACATACCCCTTCTCTAACCCAAACCCCCCTTAAATAAACCTATCACTAACCACCTGAAGATCTCCATACCTTGAGTCGTCTTCACCCAACCGGGCCGAAGTCTTCATCCGATGGACCAGAAGAGGACATCCAGACCAGCAGAAGTCTTCATCCTATCCGGGCAGAAGAGGACATTCGGACCGGTAGACATCTTCATCCAAGCGGCATCTTCTATCTTCATCCATCTGGTGCGGAGCGGAGCTATCTTCTTCCAGCCGACGCTGATCCATCCTTCTGCCACGACGCCTACTCGCCGAATGAAGGTTCCTTTAAATGACGTCATCCAAGATGGCGTCCCTCGAATTCCGATTGGCTGATTCTATCAGCCAATCGGAATTAAGGTAGGAAAAATCTGATTGGCTGATTCCGATTTTATCAGCCAATCGGAATTAAGGTAGGAAAAATCTTATTGGCTGATTGAATCAGCCAATCAGATTCAAGTTCAATCGGATTGGCTGATCCAATCAGCCAATCAGATTGAGCTCGCATTCTATTGGCTGATTGGAACAGCCAATAGAATGCAAACTCAATCTGATTGGCTGATTGGTGTAGTGTTAGGTTTAATTGTAACTTAGGTTAGGATTTATTTTACAGGTAATTTTGTAATTATTTTAACTAGGTAGCTATTAAATAGTAAATAACTATTTAATAGCTAATGTACCTAGTTAAAATAAATACAAAGTTGCCTGTAAAATAAATATAAATCCTAAAATAGCTATAATGTAACTATTAGTTATATTGTAGCTATCTTATGGTTTATTTTATAGGTAAGTATTTAGTTTTAAATAGGAAGACTTTAGTTAATAATATTTAATTTATTTCGTTAGATTAAAATTATATTTAATTTAGGGGGGTGTTAGGGATAGACTTAGCTTTAGGGGTTACTACATTTATTAGAGTAGCGGCGAGGTCCGGTCGGCAGATTAGGGGTTAATAAGTGTAGGTAAGGTAGCGGCGACGTTGGGGGGCAGATTAGGGGTTAATACCATTTATTATAGGGTTTGCAAGGCAGGAGTGCGGCGGTTTAGGGGTTAATACATTTATTATAGTGGCAGCGAGGGCCGGTTGGCAGATTAGGGGTTAATAAATGTAATATAGTAGCGGCGACGTTGGGGGGGACAAATTAGGGGTTAATAAATATTATGTAGGTGTCTGCGATGTTAGGGGCAGCAGATTAGGGGTACATAAGTATAATGTAGGTTGCGGCAGTGTCCGGAGCGGCAGATTAGGGGTTAATAGTATAATGCAGGTGTCAGCGATAGCGGGGGCGGCAGATTAGGGGTTAATAAGTGTAAGGTTAGGGGTGTTTAGACTCGGGGTACATGTTAGGGTGTTAGGTGCAGACTTAGAAACTGTTTCCCCATAGGAACCAATGGGGCTGCGTTAGAAGCTGAACGCTGCTTTTTTGCAGGTGTTAGGTTTTTTTTCAGCCCAAACTGCCCCATTGTTTCCTATGGGGGAATCGTGCACGAGCACGTTTTTCCAGCTAGCCGCTACCGTAAGCAACGCTGGTATTGAAAGTTGAAGTGGCGGTAAATATGCCTGTACGCTCACTTTTTGGAGCCTAACGCAGCCCTTCAGAGAACTCTAAATACCAGCGTTGTCTTAAGGGTGTGCTGGAAAAAAAGCAGCGTTAGCTACGTGGGTCTTTACCGACAAAACTCTAAATCTAGGAGTTAGTCAGCTGTTACCATATTTCATCAACTTCCCTTTAACACACACATGTGAGGGCTCTCGAAACTTTAATGTTTATGGTAAAATTCTGCTACCAAGATATATTTATTTCCCATTTCAACACTTCAGAATTTTACCAAAAATAGAATAATAAATATTCTACAGTGAATTTGTAGTTTACATTCATCATTGTTGAAAAAAAACAAAAACAAATAGAGACAAACATTTAACTATAGATAAACAATTATATATATAGTTGTATAAAGTAATATAAGGAGCATACAAGGGAATTATGAAGGTAGCAAATTATGAATTGACTGCTACCCCAATTTATATATATCAAAATATAACAAGCTTTTTTGTTATAGTTGTGTTTTGTCAGGGGTACTCATTACGGCTTGAGAAGTTAAATAGGGATGCGCGTATGTGTTAAAAGTGCAATTTGTTTGGTAGAACGAATAGTCCCATGTACATTTGTTTTGGACAACTGATGTTAAAGGGACAGTCAACACCCAATGTAACTTAAAGCCATGCCTTAGATCAGGAATAGAAGATGCATCTACATCGCATCACATGTCGATGAGCTCTAACGGTATTGGAGTAATCAAAGAAAATACATTGGTTTATTCCATGAAGATATGGCCACCAAACTCCTCCCCCTCCTCCTTTGTCCCCTTCTCTAATGTCTTAACATGCTCGTTAATTTTTCAAAGGCTGATGGTTCTGTTTTGATAATGCGCATTATCTTCTGCACGCTCGCAAACCGACCGAGGATTTCATTGCAATTGGAGGATTCAATTAAAAAGAAGGTCCATACGTAATAGTGGGGGGAGTTTGGCGGAAATATTTTCAAGGAATAAAACTATGTATTTTGGATTATTACTCCAATACAGTTAGCGCTCATCAACATCGATGCGGTGTAGCTGCATCTTCTATTCCAGATCTAAGGTATGCCCTTAAGTTACAGCGGGTGTTGACTGTCCCTTTAATAACAAAGAAAATCCATTAAAATCTGGAAATCGAACGTTATTCATGGTTTTTAAATGTTACTTTTGTTTTCAAATGTTCATAATTAGATTAAATATCCACATTTGAAATTTTGAATGTAAAATTTTACAAATACTATACAGAAGTTCAATAGTTCATGTGGTAGGGAATTTAGTAAATTGATACATAATAGATACAAATATATTAATTTGAATTTTTTTCAAATACTGTATTGCATAATTCAAATAGAATTATTAGAAAAAATTTAATTGAACATTACATTTAAAGATAGCATTAGCAATACTATTACATTAAACAAATGTTAGAATGTTGTACAAACATTTGTAATTCAAAACAAATGAATATGTTAAAATTGATTTCATTTTTCCAATGTTGCAAAACATTCACCCATCTCTAAACGTTAAGTCACCTCCATGTTATGTATAGGTGAAATGACAGGAATGTTGATTTTAGAATTATATCTTTTACAAAAAAGAGAAATATACATAAATATATGTTGCGCTTATTTCACATGAAACGTATTGTATGGAAATGTTTGATACACTTTTATAGCCAAAATCTAATATGACGAGCACAGCTGTATTGGCTATGTCCATATACTCCACCGACAAGGAAAACAGTTTATTGTGAATAAAGTCACACAAGTCAGATCATGAGAGCAGCTATAGCAATAAGTGCTGGACCAGCAACCTTGTATAATCCCACATGATTTAACTCTTTTCCTGTTGTGTTTAATTGCACGTGATGTTCATACCGTAACATAAATGCATATTAAGCCAAGGCTAAAATGTTTAGATTGAAATTAAAACAGGAAGTAGTGAACAGTCTATATTTTTCCCTAACCCATATTTTGTAAAATAGCCATTTCCAGAGAGGGGTATCATTATGTTAGTGTTATGGTTCAATTGTAGTACAATATTAATTATGTCAGCAATAAAAGACCAACATGTGTATGAACTTAACATTTTGACAATATATTTTTGTTCACTGTCTTACAGATTTGTGCAAACAGTTCTTGCAAGCAAAACAGCCACATAAATCCAGTTAAATCATTTTTCAATTTTACATAATGAGCTACATTACATGTGAAGCGCTATTGTAACGTTAAATAACAAGCCATTACAAGTGGCTGGTTAATGCTAATGTGAGCTCGCAGTAGTACTTTGCGGCTAATTGCAAATAGCCAGAGGTTAATTGCCCCCAAAATAAAGTATACAGTTCCTTTATTATAAAAAATATGAGCATCTTTTTTTTTTTTCTTTAATAATAACTGCAATAAAGCAGTTTTAAGGGGCTAAACTTGGTGGCTGTGGGGTGTTAGAAAAAAAAAAAAACGGCACAGAAAAGTGCCTTTACATTGAAGTCTATGGGTACTGTGTTTTTACTTGAAATATATATGTATATGCTTATATACATATATATTTATATGTTAATATGTGTATATACACCTATAAACACATACATATATATATATATGTATATAAGCATACATATATATTTTACATTTGCTTCCCAACTGTGCACAACTTACCTTCTACGCTGTGCTAGGTTCTTTGCCGTGTCTGATGGAATCAGAATGAGGCTCCCATTGGTGCTTATGGAAGCGCATTCTTACGAGGTTGCATTAACATTGTGCTTTACTTGTAATACCAGTGCACATTTTGCACTCCACTCCTAATCTAGGCCAATGTTTGTTAAAATAAGAATATATCACTATACTAACAAATTTACTGACTGGGACATTAAATGCCCTTTAGTCAATTTGCAGCATTATAAAAACCATAGTACAGATTTTGCTTCTTGGTCTCTCTAGAAAGAGTAGTTTTATCTCATTTTTTAAATGAGAAGGGTTTAAATGTACAACACTTATGTCCATCTCTAGCTGTGATTATAATTCTTGCTCTCTTGAAGGTTAGGTCAAGTTAGGACATGACTGCTGTATCACTTGTGTATATGTCTCCTGAACAAGGTTTTTTTTTATTGAACAATTTTAAAGCTGATGAACTCAAGAACAATAAATACAGATGAAACACCCATACTAAAGATGTATAGCTCATAGCACCACTCCTTGTTATGGCACATGCACTACTTGAGTACTTTTGGCACTGCAAGGATGGCAGATACATTTATCATTATTTTATATCAGCGGTTACGACAACCCTCATCATACACACAGCAGGGTCCCTGGCAAGCCAATGGACCTCCTGGCTTTTAATGTGCATTAGTGGTTTACACCCATCACTGCAAAGCCCAAAGTGCATTGAACTCATCATCTGCACAGTTTTGTAAGAAAACATACATTCCAGCTAATGCAGAATGGATTTATTATCACAAAAGGGATAAAAACACATAGGGCTAGATTACAAGTGGAGCGCTAATTAATGCTTCCACTCAAGCGTTACGTATGCTAGAAGTACGTTTTTTGCACACGTCGGGTTGCGCTC